>NC_134570.1:34118862-34198862 GCF_050947875.1 Dermacentor variabilis | reverse complement strand
AATTTAAAAGATAGTCTAGTTTTCTATTACGCTATTACGCAGGAATAAATTACGCAGGAAGTGGTGAACGACTTTATTGGGGTCCTGAGGAGCTGTGCGGGAACCTGCAGGTCCCTACCCAGCCGTTGGCTAGTCCCATGTCGGAACAGAGAGGCCATGCCTCTCCTGAATACGAACAAAAGCCCAACTCGTCTCCAGCACTCAAGCAGCTTTCACTGCTCTTGCTGTACGAGACGTACAACGAGCATCATCATCTGTATACTGACGCTTCAACCACGGTGAATGGGTCTGCAGGATCGGTGATCTTTCCTGCAAAACCTTCCACCATAAAGATTCGGCTCTCTCACCAGACTACATCGACTGCCGCGTAGCTCTCTGCTATTCGTTGTGCACTTCGTGTAATTTCTGAAGAACTACCCAAGAAATGGAGCGTGTTCACTGACTCCAAGGCTGCTCTTCATTGTTTGGTTTCTGCCTTACGCCGAGGATCCCACGAACAACTAGTTCTAGAAATCAGACTGCTGCTTCACTACCTCGTCGAGCAAGGACACGACATCACGTTGCAGTGAATTCCAAGCCACTGTGGCATAATGGGCAATGAACATGCCGACGCAGCAGCACGATCTGCACATGAGGAGTGCTTGCAAGACTCCATTCCATTCTCAAGAACAGACGCAGCAACGAAAATTCGTGTGCTAGCAAATGAAGCCATCAAAACTTTATGGAACACACCAAGCTTAAAGCATACACGTCTACACCGACTGGGTCCATCCCTTCGACTTCGACCCCCATCTGGACTCTCTCGATTCGAAACAGCAGCACTTTGCCGACTGTGGCTTGGTGTCGCCTACACAAGGTCCTTCACCTTCCGAGTCGGTATGGACGACAGCGCGGCTTGCAGACACTGCGGCGGCGAGGGGACCATCGAACACGTGCTTTGCCACTGTCCTCAATATAGCGCGCACCGGCTGTGACTGGCGACCGCGTTGGCACGCCTTGACGACAGGCCACTTTCAGAACAGTCAGTTTTGGAACGCCGACGTGAACTGTAGTCGCAGCAAAAGTCGGTCAAGGCTTTGTTGACTTTTCTACGTGACAGTGGCCTATTAGAAAAACTATAATGTCCCCTTTTCATCCCTTTTCATACTTTTTTCCCACGCTTTTATTTTTGTCACGCTCTTCTTTCCGTCTTTACTTCCCATTTCCCTTCCCCTAGTGCAGGGTAGCAAACCGGAGGTTTTAAGTCTGGTTAACCTCCCTGCCTTTCTCTCATTTGTATCTCTCTCTCTCTCGTGCCTCTCCGTTCGTTCACGGGCCCTCTGGACAGCCAGGAGCTGGACCTCTTGTTTCGGGTCTGTGATGGCCTTCGTCCAGTCTTCTTCTCGGTTAAAATCCTGTAACACAGGGCACCGCCAGAGCATATGATTTATTGGGCTAAATTCAGTGCCACAATCTGGGCAGAGTGGATCAATGTCCGGGTGGAGCATGCTCAGAAAGCCCCTAGATGAGTAGGACGCCGTCTGGAGCATGCGGAGCGTGCTAGTCTGTGGCTTGTTGAGCTTATGATGGGGGAAAGGAAAACTCTGCCTATTCCCTCTGCAATGAGACGTGATTTCATGAAAAGTAACTAGTGGATCACCGTGGACGAGCTCTCCCGAACTCACCCGAGACACCATCCCGTCGCGGCATACAAAACCTCGCGCACGGTCGTGGGCTATCTCATTGGGGTTCAGGGGACTTGGTAATACGTCTGGTCCCATGTGAGCTAGGAACCACACTATGTGGTGAACAATGTCAGAGGGGTGTTTGCCGTTCAGAATCCTGGCTGCTTCTTTGGTTATCAGTCCCGATACGACCACTCTAACGGCTGCTCGGAAGTCCGTGTGCACCGTAGTGCGTCTTGAGTCAAGTAATGCGAGAGCTATAGCATCGCGAGAGTAGCTATAGCTATAGCTACTCTCGGGATGGTGTGCCCGTCTCTGGTACGAACGCTAATGGGCACCTGATCGAGTCGGGTGAGTCCCCTAGCACCTCGTCTAGCCTTTCTGTACAGCAGGAGTTCCGACTTTCAACGCAAGAGTGCCAGTTCCGTGCCTTCCAAGAAAGACTCTGTAACATCCAGAGCCTCCTGTAGAGCTTGTTCGACCGTAGCCTCCGATCCTCCAGGACACCAGATTTTAATATCGTCAGCATATAATGCATGACCTACATAAGGAATTGCTGCAAGGCTGTCCTACAACTTGCGTATTGGTATATTAAACAGAAGGGGTGAGATAACTGCCCCTTGGGAAGTACCCCTTCTTCCGAGTGTGAAATATTCCAAGACTGATTACCTCAACTTTATGGCCGCCGTCCTGCTCTCGAGGAACGATGCAACGAAGGAGAAGAATTTAACTCCTAAGTTCAAGGCCGATATCTCCTGAAGGATATAGTCATGTGCAATTGTATCGAATGCCTTGGATAGATCCAGTGCGAGGACCCCTTTTACATCTTTGCTTTGAGAGTCGATTATTTGTATTTTGAGCAGGAGCATGACATCCTGCGTTGAAAGCAAGGGCCTGAAACCAACCATATTATACGGGAATAGTTCCTTGCGCTCAATATGTCTCGATATCCTATTATGCACTGAATGTTCCGCTACTTTGCTAATGCAAGAAGTAAGGGAGATAGGACGGAGGTTCTCCAGCTGGGTGACTTACCTGGCTTGGGGATTAAGACCACTGTGGCCTTCTTCCAACTCTCCGGTACAACGCCCTCCTCCCAAACCTCATTTATCTCATTCACTAAAGCTTGAATTGCTTTAAAGCATGTCATTAAAGCTTATATTTCTCTCTTCTTCTGGATGTTTTCCAGCCTCGTCGCCTTTCTGGTTCAAAAGATAATTGGTTTTGACCTTGACACATTTAACTGCTCTGAAGAAACACTGCAAGGCTAACAGTTATCATAATTGAACATCGCATATAAATAACAGAATTACAGTTTGCTTTTGTAAAGAAAGCGTGCAGGTTCTTAGAAAGATTTTACACTGCCTACGATTTCCATGCTGGTTGAATGACCTGCTGCGCCAGATTTCTTTCTGGTAATTTTAGCATTAAACTTAATGCTTGACTTCATTTTTAATTGCAGTTATCATGCAGTTCGAAAGTAGTTGCTGCAGTGCAGTTTATTCTGATTCATTGAAAAGAGGAAAGAAAGGTGGAAATGGGAAGGAGAGGCACGGAGGTCAACCAGACGCACGGCCGGTTTGCTACTCTAAGCAAGAGAAAAGGAGTTAAGTTATACACTATGACCTAAAATAAAAGCACTGTCAAACATATGCTCCCGTGTAATATTGTTCACGATGATTTCGTACACAAAGATCGTTACCAAAAAGCCATGCGGCTCAGCTACGTGGACATTTCCACCCGTGACGTCAGAACGCGTGAAACCCATCCCGGCGCTGTGCCCTCTTCCTCCACTCAGGCCGCCATCTCCACTCACTTGGCTTCTCTGTGCAGAAGCTACCTCTGTCCAGGCTAGGTAAACAAAGAAAACAGGGGGAAGTACAAAGAGAAAGCTATCGCTTTAATAAGACGCGTGCAGTAACCAAACCAGGGAACTACCCTGGTCTTTTAAAGTGGTGCGTACCTGTAAGAGGGAGGCTCTTCTTTCCGAGTGGCTCACCACTGCATGTAACATTCAGATGTCACAAAGCTCCCGCACGACGACCAGAAAACTATTAAAGAACAATGTAATATAAATTTCAAAAAAAATTATGCGGATCCGACGCACTGTGGGAATCGATGTAAGCAACGTTTTGTAAGCTGTTTGGTTTGATTGAAGATAATTAGCGGTGATGTTGGTGGTGAATGCGTAATTTCTTCAGCGTTTAGTCCAATACGAGCGTCGTGAGTGATGTTAAACGTTACCTTGCGTGCACCACTGCTGTTTGCCTGCGTAGTCCACAGAACACACAGGGAGACGTGTTTGCTGGAGGCATCGTTGTGCGTCATTGTGCATAATCTCTGAGAGGGCTGAGCATTATCATTTCCTCACATGGCACATCGCATCTTGGCAGCAGCGGTTTGCACCACGTTTCGCTAAGTAGCGAAGACACTCCTATTCCGCGCGACCCTTCTTTCGGGTCTAGGTGTCCTTGACGCTGAGTACGCGCTTTGGAGCCATTTCGCTGGCGCGTGTTTACGTCCTCGTTCTCCATACTTGGCCAGCACGCTGTCGAGACGCCAGTTCCAAGCGCTCTCTTGAAGCTATGGATGATTGTAACGTTTGCACTATCACAGCCCAACACGCGACCTCCACAGCCAAACACCTTCATTTTTGTCGCATAGCAAAAGCAAGCACAGCACGTGCCATACGCACCAACTGTGAACCGCTTCCGCGGCGGCGACGGCCGGATGATGTAGTTGTTACTAACCCTTCGCATTGGTTGGACATGGCAACCACGCCCAAGCCAGGACGACGCTCTATTGCCTACCTATTAGAGCAAATCAAGCACAGGTAGCAAAAAGTAAAGAGGAGAACACCAAAAGAAAAAGAAAGAAAAGAAAAGAAAAAAAAAGGAAAAGGGGAAAACATGCTTCACTGATCGGCAGACATTGGTGCCTATCCGCAAGTGCCACTCGCCAGCATTCGAGGCGTATGTTCATCTCCGTGACTGCGGCTCTGTCAGCACCGCATGCACCGTCTTCTCCACTAGTCTCTTCGAGGCCAAAAGCAGCCTCCAGGGATACACCCTGCGCGACAGATTTCCAAATGCCCTCACACCGTAGCACCACCTGTTCAACGGTTTCGTCCTCCTCTCCGCATGCCTGATACCGCATATCACGCGCATCATTGTTTATGCTTTGAAGGCATGCAAGTGCACGGAGCACACAAGCTCTAGCTTCAAAAAGCAAACTACTCCCAAGCGACTTCTCATACAGGTGCACCATGCCAATAGTGTTCTTATGACATCGGTACTCAGCCAACTTCGCGGCCATATTTCGCATCCAACGTGTTTCTTGTTCGCCCTGCACTCGTTCCCGTGGCTGTTTTACCCAATCCGCCATTGAGTTTTCGCTTATTGGGGAGTGAAACAGGCCGTATTTATTCTTTATGCTGCATGAGCGCCTCACCCACGGTGTGCGCATGCAATCGTTGGCAAGCATTCAAATAGACGCCGCGCTCACTGCTCTCGAGGCATGTAGAGTAGGCGGACGTGGTATGTTATTTTGCTGACCGCCTCCCGAGCCTCAAAGGTCGACCATGCTAGGTCTCCCTGTATAGCCTCGTTGGCCACCGCACCACTACAGCCGAGGGCGATTCGACCAAGCTCTCGCTGGCGCTGCTCCAGCCACTCTCGCGTAGGCGCCGAGAGGCAGAACAAAACATTTGCGAACGTCAACGCCAGAAGATGAACAATTTTCCATAGGTCACGGCCATCACAAATCGGTTGCATCCCCACAGACATCGGTGACGAAAGATGCCTTCTAGCTTAGCATGTCCTCTTGGTGGCCACAGAGCTCCAGTGCAAGTGATATTTGTACTCCCAGGTATCTGTATGCCGAGCAACCATCAGGAGCTCGTCTCCTAGACTTATATTGCCTTCATCTACGCCTGGACCCTCAGCGGGATTATTGTAGATTTTTTGAAGTTAAAACAGAGCTAAATGCGACTTATCTCCGCATGGCAGATGTTAATGAGCGCCTGTAGGTCCTGAGGGCACTCTGCCATCAACACAAAGTCCCCAGCAAAGGTGGGAACAGGTGATTTGCATCCCTCATCCCCGCTCACCGTATTAAACCTTAGCTGGAAACGGAAACTACTACTGAGAAGTTTGCGCTCTAGGTTGGCCGCATACAGAATACACACACACACACACATATATATATATATATATATATATATATATATATATATATATATATATATATATATATATATATAGCTGTAGGGATAAAGGGTATCTCTGTCGTAGTCGCCTCGCAACCTTGACAGGTGCGTATAGCACACCCCAAAACGAGCTATGACAGTGTCGTTTCTGTGCAGGCACTGTACTACAGATAGTAATGTAGCCGGGATTTCCATTTCAGACAAGAAGCCAAAAGGGCAGCGTGCGGTACATTGTCCTATGCCTTTCCTACCTCTAGGAAGCAGCATAGGAGGGAGCGCTGCTCTGTCCTGGCAATCGCCAGACACTCACTAACTGACGGGATGGATGAGAATGGAAGGACGGATGGATGTATGTATGTATGAATGGATGGATGGATGTTATGAGCGTCCCCTTTGGAACGGGGTGGGTTGCACCGCCAAACTCTGCAAGATGCGCGGAGGCGAGCGCCATCTGGTGGTGTTGCAAGAAGCCCAACGGCGCGTACGAGCCAGACCACAGAAGCAGCAGCGCCCTTAAAGTCGGGAGAAGAGGCAGAAAAAGCTTATCTTTAAAACTACAATACTTCGAGTTCGGTGATGAATGCAACACGGCTGGGCAAGAGCACACGCCCTTGCATCGGCGCCTTCGTATCGGCGGTGAAAGCCCCACCGTAACTGTACCACGAAAACGGGCGAAATGGCCTAAGAAGTTCTATTGGCTTTATAGAGAGCCATAGAAGCGGCTTGAAAGTTTGCCCTAATCGCCCCACAACATGGAGTTGACAACAACACAGTGAACATTGACGTTCTTCTGCAGGACAATTTTTGCTATAGTTGGCGTGCGACAAGAAGACCATAGAAGTGCAAATCCAGCGCTATAAGTACTCTCACTCTATGTCTATCGAAGGATGTATCATTTCACATATACGTGCCCTATTCGATCCACACAAGCACCGCCAGACAACTTTAAGAAGAGAAAAACAAAGTTCAGGCTCACCGTGTGCGCTATCACTCGACCACTCTGACTAATTAAATTTCTCTCAAGCGTAAGAATATAATCAACACAATTCTCACACATGAATCCTTTTGTGCGCTGTGCGTAATGTACACAGACATTGAATCGGAATTACAGTAAGCTCTGCAGATACTGCATTCAGCTGAGGACGACAAATAGAAATTAACATGGGACTCAGTAGAAGAGCGTAACTATATACTTTTAGAAAAAATTACTGCACTAGTATATACATGACTTTGGAGGCGCAAGTGGGAATCAGCCAGCGCAAGACAGGGGTAATAAGGCATCGCTGGGGCAGCCCCTCGTCCTGCAGTGGATATAGAAATAGGATGATTATGACGTACAAACACTTCACATCACCAAAAACTTAAGCTAGTAGGGGGTAAGCCTTTATATATAAATATATTTTCATATTTGGGCCGCTCTGGTGGAACATGAGCTGTCGAAATTTGCTAAGTTGAGCGCTTGGTTTCTTTATAATCCAACGCACTTATTCTTTACTGCTAAAAATCTTGAAGCCCCGTAAGCTGAGGTTGTCAATATATACAACATCATAGCACGGTGCGGTAGGAACTTCAAGGCGACGTCGGCACCAGCATTTCGCTTTTGCTTGTTTTCGTTTTCTGGCTTTTCAAACATTCTATCTGGATAAGAGCGGTCGCTTTGCTTCTGTACATTGGTAATTTACTTATACAGCTTAATTTATTATTAATATCTTGCGTCTCTTTATAACGTTACTGAGTACGGATTGCTTACAATAAAATTATTGGGTAGTGGAAACATGATATTCATTCAAAACCATTCGTGTGCAACTGCCTGTCAATACGCCCGTGACTGTCTCTAAGCTCCCCGCTGTTTTCCGTCTTTTCTTAAGGATGAGGTTTCTAACTTCATATCATGCTTTCACAGCGTAATCCTTAATTCCAGCAATTAAGCATTCACAGTGCTAAATTATTGCATATCTTATTTACACCAGAACATACTTTTCAATATCTATACGGAGTTGCGCTATACCCAGGATCGTCTCGACAGCGTTTTCTATGATTAGCCGCCTATTCAAAAGCTTCTTTTTTTCTCCTTTGCTGGGATATTTTTACTGCAAGGAAATTACTTCACAGGTGGTCTACCGTTTGGATCTGCTGTGCCTATTTTTACTTGCGTTGTATGCTTCGACTGTGGATGAGTCATCGGAATAATTGTCTTCAAAAACTCTTTCATTTCTCGGGGATTCGCATGCGAATGACAAGAAAAAAAAAGTCGAAGAAGACCGTCGTCGAACCGCGCTGGACACCTCACGCGTCACGCAATTCTGAATGTCCTTACGTAAAAAAAAAGTTTTTTTTACTTAACAGTAGTCGGCAGTCTTTTATTTTTTTAACTGATTACTTTAGCGCACCGCAAACACAAGGAAAACTGAAGAAATTTTCTCTGTACGGCTTAGATGGCGTCATCGCTTGGTTGGATATTAGAATAGAGGAGTACCACGTAACCGTTTACTATGAACTTGTTCAATGGCATTATGACTGAAAATGTGACAACGATTTTCTAACCATAGAAGCAAACTGACTGGCTGCAATTAATGCGAAAGAAGCTGTCACTACGCGGCACAAAATTAGTTGTAGACACCTCCAGTCGCAGAAGACAAGAACTTGAATCTCTAAGCGTTTAAAAAGTTTGTTCGCTCAATATACAATCCTAAGGCGCAGGATTGCCTAAGGAGCTGCTGTCTAAATACACGGTGTCTAAGTACATGTTATCTAAATACATGGTGCCTCTAAATACATGGAAGTTGAACGGAGAAACCCTTCGTTTGTATTTCAGAGCACCAATTCTGACATGATGACTCTCGTTGCACATAAAATACTAAGTTATAATCTATGGACTGTTGGGCGCACACTTTCTACTTAGGTATCCTTTGTTAAGAAATAATTCCGGTGAATTGCAGAATAAGAAAATAATGAAGCATCATGTTTACTGCGATGTAATTCTGCAATAAAGCTAGGAGATACTTATCAAATACTATTACTTGCAAATGCTTGAATATCAAAGCGAACAAAACATACTACTGAAATTTACTAAGAACTAAAATATCGTACTTACCTACATGTATTTTTACAAGCATCGCATAAACAGTGCAATGATTACGCATAAGTCATTAATTATTTTTTTAGACTTGCCCTATCTGGACTCTCTCTGATATAGTTTACAGAACTAGAACATGGCCGTTGGCGCGACATTGGTGTGCACTTAAGTAGCTATAAACTTCGTGTTTCAATCTAAAAAAATTATTAAGTTCAAGCAAATACTATAAAATAACGCGGAATATAAACGAAAATTCTGTTCGCAATATTCCGTGGAAATTATTTCCTCTTTTAAATGCAGCAAATTATGTATATATTGATTCAGTATTTGCTAAATTAAGACATTTCTGCGTTTTACATATATTTGAACGGTGAACCTAATTTTGTGCCACAGGGAAAACTTACCCGTTAAAAAAAAGAAAAAAAGGAGTCTGAGTTGATCTGGAAATAAAGCCCTCTTTAGCACATCAAGTTGACACAGCGAAGAAGGCGTCGTAATGAAAATGTGTGCGCCCCTTTTCGCCATTGTGCAAGAGCCCTCAGGACAACTTATATCGGTTGATACGACTAAAATAGTGGCATGCTCAAACTTAAATATCCTAATTTGAATGCTAAAGGTGTCAGTGTTCTTGTCTTTGACCGTTTCAATATTGCTTCCTGGTGCCATGTTTTTAAGAAAGCTTACTTGTTATTAAGGAACGACGACGAAGTGTCTTCTTCGTAGAACACTTCTATCTGTGTTCTCTGGTTTCTGGCGAAATCTTCGCAATTTCCTGGCGCCTTAGCTCCAGGTCTTGTGGCTATGGACGCGGAGCCTTCCAGAAGCCCTCCTGGCCAGATGTCATCACGGCCGTCCTTCCCGAGGAAGAGAGGAAGCATGCTCAGTGACACTGAGGACACCGAGCTGTTCTCCGTGTCGGGTAAAGACTCATCGGATGATAGCTTCATCTGTGTCCGCAGAAAGAGGGTCGAAAGGGGGATCGTCAACGCGAATACATCAACGCAAGTGAGCACGGCGACACTGAAGTCAAGGCCTGAACGCTGGCCTCACGCCATTGTGTTATTGCCCGAGGAACCCTTAAGCAACCTCCGACTGCTGAACAGGCAAGAACAATGTTTTCTTGGAAGGGGTCCTGCCGAATAAAATTAAAGACATTCTGATACATACGCGCAAAAATATCCTCGCAATCGATGTTTCCAACAGGAGTGCGCTCGAAAAACTGAACAAAATCTTGAAGCTAGGACGCATCAAATTGCGTTGCTGTATACCGATGGACGATGCATCCACAGCAGGCGTAATTTATGACATTGATGCCGCCATTCCCAAAGCGAACTTGCCTGTCCTCGTCAAGCCAGCAAGTGAGAGTTGTCATGACGCGTGTGAGCCGCCTTGGAACTTCGCGCTGCGTCAAACTGATTTCCAAAGGAGCTTGCGTACCATCTCACGTCAAAGTCGGTCACTTCCGACACCCTGTTCGACCCTTCGTACAAAAGCCTCTTCAATGTGATCAGTGATTTAGGCTTGGACATGCAAGGGGGTCTGTCAAAACTCGTTGCTGTGTCCCCGGTGTGCTGAACCTCACGCGAAGGACACTCGCCGGGCTACTGTCAAAGTGCGTAATGGTTGCCATGCTACCTCGTCTAGGGACTGCCCTCGCATCAAGAAAGAAGTCACATTTCTCAAACAAATTATTCGGGAAAATTCGACATGAAGGGAGGCTGCTGAAACGATCTGGCGTCGGCATCAGCGTCACCGAAACTCCTCAAAAAAGGCAGAGACACGAAAGAAGAGGGGTCCTTCCATTGTAGCACCCACATTCTCCAATCAGGCCACAAAGGCGCTCGCTGAACAGTACAAAAAAGTCAGCTGAAAGGAATCTTTCTCAGGAAGAATGGCCTGCGCTTCCGAGCCAGCAACTTCCCAAAGAACCACATATTGTCAAGCCCGCTCGGGAGCCCACTCCTGCCGCTGATGACACGCCCAAAGAAGATCAAGTCATTTAAATGCTGTGTTCCCTCATAGATGTCATTCGAGTGATTCTGTAGAACCTTAGAACCACGTCTGCTCAAAGTGCACTGAAAGTACTGGACGCATTAAGCCCAGTGCTTGAATCTCTCGAATAGAGACATGACCAACCATCCCCAATCCTTTCGAGAAGAAGTAAAGGCAGCGTCAATCATGCAGTAGAACGCAACAGGACTAAAGTCACGCCTTTCGGACTTTCGTCAGGATATATATAATAATTTCTTCCCAATAATTGCCATATGTGAGCCTAACGTGTCAAAACTAGTCAGATAATCGATATGTGAAGCTGTTATGTCCGCAACAACTGTGCATGCCGTAAAGTCATCGTTTTTATTCGTCGAGAACTGACCTATGTTCACCAGCCGATTGCGCCTCACGATGATAATATGTTTGCCTACCAATTAAAAAGGACAAGCTCATGTTTACACTTGTAGGCGTTTATATATCACCTTCAAGTAATTTTGATCCCAAAAGATTAAAGAACATCCTGTCGATGTGCTCTGCTCCATATGTGATCGTCGGAGATCTTAATGCGCATGATATGGCATGGGGAAGCACAAGGACAAATTCAAGAGGGCAAAGGTTAGCAAAAGTCGCCTGCAACCACGGCCTTTCACTCCTGAATGACGGCAGCTCAACGAGGCGTGAATTATGGCAGCTGTCTTCACCTAGATTTCATCTCCAGCTCTTTCACAAGATGTGTTAAATGGTTTTCGGATATCGAGACATACAGGAGTGATCACATTCCCACGCACCTTGTCATCAAAGCGATGTCGAGGTCCTTCTCACGGAACCACATTCGATTAATTGACTGGACTAATTTTACTTCTGCCATGGAAGATGCTGGTCGAGAGGGCTTGTCCTCTGGACTAGAGGAAACAATCAAGCCTGCAATGCGAGACGCCACGTGCAGGTTCACGGTTTCGTCGAAGCACATGGATATCGATATAGAGTTGGAGGAACTTCGTGCACTCCGTCGTCATGCGGAGCGGCGATACCTGCGTACAAAATCCATCGAAGACCTTAGGACAGCCAGACAACTACAAGAAAAAATTTAACGTCGCATGGATAGATCGGCATCTCGACGTTGGATGTTTTGCCAGTCCCTAGACCCCGGAGAGCCACTTTCCCACATCTGGAGAACCATACGTGGTCTGCGTTCCCTTTCTAAACAACAATTCCCCTTCAAAGCGCTGGCGCACTTCTAGAGGCGACTGGATGCTGATGTTGCAGAAGACTTTTGTGCAAGGATCGCTGGTCAAGCAACTGGTCCAGGCTCTCGAGCCCCCAGTGACATCCCTATTTCACGTGACTGCCGCATGGATCTTCCTTTCACAACGGAGGAACTAGAAGCGGCTCTTGCTCTATGCAGGTGTTCTTCATCCCCGGGACCAGATGGAATATCCTACCGCACCTTGAACAACCTGAGTGAAAGCGTGTGGAGAGAACTGTTAGATCTCTACAACGTATCCTGGCAAGATGGCATGGTTTCCGAAGAATGGAAGACAAGCCGCTTGGTCCCTCTCCTGAAGCAAGGCAAGTCCCCACTTATACTGACTTCATAGCGCCCAATAGCACTGGCCAACTGTGTGAGAAAGATAATGGAAAAGTTTATCCTTGCCGGCCTTGAAGTGTTACCTGGAACACTACAATATGTTCTCAAATTGCATGGCTGGTTTTCGTCGTGATCGCTCATCAGTAGACAGTGTTGTTGATTTCGCTACGTATGTCCAGGATCAAAAGTCATGCAGATGATTATCTGCAGCTTTTTTTCTTGGATGTCAATGGGCCTGCGATAACGTATCTCACGAGGCTACCCTCGAAGCTCTTGAGGTGGTTGGCCTAGGTGGTCGAGTTTCTCAATGAATTTCTCATTACCTTTTTATGAGATCGTTCTTTGTGTGTACCGACGATGGTCAAAGCCCACGACACTACACTTACCGAGGTGTTCCTCAAGGCGGTGTACTAATCCCAACCCTATTCAGCCTCACACTCATTGGGCTCGTTGATCATCTGCCAGCAGCGATCAAGATATCAATGTACGCAGACGACATGTATGTGGACTTCAGGTGTGACACGTGCTCAGATACGTGCAAGACTTTAATAAGCTACTACTCTGACAGCTATATACCTCCGCAACCAAGGTCTTGAAATCTCGTCAGACAAATGTACACTGATGGCATTCACTCGCGAACCAATGAAACCCTACGCCATCTCAATAAATGGCCAGATAATTTTTTACGAGAAGACTTACAGATTTCTTGGCATAATCATTGATAGAGATCGCTCATGGAGCCCGCACGTGACCTACTTGAAACAGTGCCCGACAGCAATCTCCCAGCTTTTCAAGCTTCTGGCTGGAAATAATAATATTTGGGGAATGTCACTGCATGTAATGTTGGAATTGTACAGGGCTCTTTTTCTGGTCCCGTACTGACCAACACTTGCCGGACAAATCTTCGTGCTCTACAGGCTATTCAAGCTCGAGCTCTCAGGGTTTGTCTTGATTTGCCAAAATGCACATCGACAGTGGCGACCATTCCAATTGCTCGGGACCAAGCCATACAAACACACATTGCGGTGGAAGTGTTAAAAGTGCACATTAGGCATTTTTCCCGTGCCTGTTCCCATCATCTGGCAACACTACCATCAGAAAGGCCGCAGACATCAGTTTGTACTACGATTTCGGATTACTACGCCAGCCTTCCATCAGGCTTCACCCTCGCAACTAAGACATCGATTCCTCCATGGTGTTTGGCTTGACCTGCAGTGCACGTCACCGTACCAGGAATCAGGACAAAATCTCAGCTGTCATTCGCTGCTTTTAAACGACTAACTCTGCTCCTTTTGCACGAGAGGTACGCCGACCACATACATATTTATGCTGATAGATCGGCAACTTTCCAGTTTTCTCTGAAGCCGTGGTTTTCCCAACGAAATCCACCACCATCACGTTCAAGACGTGTCACCCAACGACACCGACGGCTGCGAAACTTGCAGCTGCACTTCGTCTCGTCAGCCAAGAACAACCTCGAAGATGGTCAATATTCAGTGACTCGAAGGCAGCACTGCAGTGTTTGCTATCAGCCCTGCGGCGTGGACCCCACGAACAACTGGTATTCGAGATTAGAGAACTAATCCATACCTTGACTGAAAAAAAGATACCACGTGACATTTCAGTGGCTTCCAAGTCACTGTGGCCTCATAGGAAACGAACACGCCGATAACGCCGCTCGGTCGGCTCTTAAAGGCGACGAAGAGGAGTCGATACCGTTATCAAGGACAGATGCCACTAGAAAAGTTCGAATGCTTACCCATGATATGACGTTCTCCTTGTAGAACGCAGGAAGTTTTCAAAACAACCGGCTGCACAACCTAGAGTCCTCTCTACCCCTTTGGATTCCGGCTGGACTCTGCCGTCGCGAAACTACCCTGCTTTGTCGAATATGGCTAGGGGTGGCCTTCACCAAGTCTTTTGCTTTCCGTATCGAATTGGCCGACGACGCCTCGTGTGATGACTGTGGTAGCGAGGAGACTCCTCAACACCTTCTCTGGGAATGTCCTCACTACAATTTACAGAGACAATCGCTCGCAATCGCGATAGCACGTTTTGACCAAGGACCTCTAACAGAGGAACTTATTTTAGACTGCCGACATCACAAGCCATCGCAGCGGAGGACGACGAGGGCACAGTTGCAGTATTTAAAGGCAACAGAATTGGACAAGCGGCTGTAGCCTGAACAAATGTTTATAGTGCTGCAAGTGCTGCTGTACTGAGCGGTGACAGTATGCGGTGACAGTGACCGAGTGTCATTGTGTGTCTATGCTCCTTTCTTTCTTTATCTGTACTTTGCTATCACTTTACCTCCCCCTCCCGTCTCTCCGCAGCATAGGGTAGCAAACCGGATCTGACCATCTGGTTAACCTCCCTGCCTTTCCCCTTTCCTCTGTCTCGCTCTTTTGTTCTTATTAAAAACCTTTTCTCACTGCAACGCTCAGCGATTCACGGTTAACACAAATGTACTGTTACAAAAGATATTCGCTCGACTACCGTACTTATTGTTTTATAGTTCTAGCTCGGTTTATACTGCATTTCCTCCAAGGTGGAACTCCGCAAAACTGATTTGTCATATTCAGTGTCCATCAAGTACCATGCGTTTTGCTTAAATGAATAAATAAATAAAGAAAACACCATATCAAGGCTCTGTTCCAGTTTTGGTGCCAAAAAGGGTATAGGATCTCCTAGTCGCATCGTGTCCTATGTCTTCAGACAGGAAGAGACTAAATATATTATAGTTCTCTTATAGATTACCGGTCAATGAAAACGTCGGACATTGGTGCCACATTTACATCAGGAACATACGAGTATTTCACAATCTCTACATCACAGGTGACCGTGTGTGGGGCATGGGTGTCTCTCTTTTTCAGGAAGCACCAGCATAAGACCAACCACAGCCCCTTAGGTTATGGGTCAACCATCACGGCTTATCTAAGTGCTGCGCCGGTAAAAACGCGGTGCGCCGGAAACGCTGCGCTTAGGGCAGCGCAAACACACGGGTAACCCGGTCTCCGCGTTGAAAGGCAGACTGTGCATCTGGCATCACTGATATATGTATCGCGGAAAACGATTCTGCTGCACTTGGAGTAAGATACCGAATCTCACGACCACGCGACGCCTCCTCGCAAGGGAACACTTATTGCGGAACACGCGGGCAAATGCCGCACGTTTCTTGCAAATACGGTAAAGAAAGGCTTATACTTAACATATTACGACAACTCGCTTATAGCTGGTCAGCTTGCTGTTGTTCTCATTCAACTAGTGCCGGAACTTCTTATCTGAACGAAAGGAAAAACATCGATAATCAGATTCCATATTTGTTTCGACAAATATTCACGTTTGCCTGGAATTACTATCCAATGTCTCATTTTTAAGAGTGAGACGCCAGAAGGTTTGCTTGAACAAATTTGCTAAAGAAAAACCAGTTCGCCATTTACAGCTTCTGTTACCCTTAACTGCTACAGGAGATGTTCCGGTACTTAACATAGTTAGGTGATAGAGCAAGAGAAATACGAGCTAAGGAAAAGTCAAAGTGGCTAAATTTTCCATGAATTGCTGACAAGTCTGGTTTTCTACACAGCGCGAGAACGACTACCACCCCTGACCCGTCGCACTACCATTAGGTATCATGAAACAGCAAACGCGCTACTAGACCCTCTTGATTGTGTTACAATTGTGATTACTTATTGCAAACACATGCTTCTCACGCCGCATGCGGTTCTATCACCTCGAACAATACGTAGTTGTTGATTCTTAACGAGATTAAACATCTTGTGCGGGGTTCTTTAAGGAAGAATTGCGTACCGTTGCTTCACAAGTTCTGTAGGCCTAACAGCTGCTGACAGGTAGCAAAAGCAAATACGCAAATGCATGTGTTGGAGGACGACTTCCCCTGTTTGCTATAAACTTCCGCTATCCAGTTGCTTTGCTTTCGCACGAAAGTTTATCCGTAAACCTATGTTTTCGAGTTTGCAGATGGCGGACATGCTTGACGGGTCTTCAGTAGCACTTATCTGTGTATCCCCTCTTCATGACGCCTCTTTCCTGGTAATTGTTCGCCACTAGTGTAATAGGTCAAGTCGAAGCAGATGTAGGACATAGACACAAGAGCAATAACGGACAGCCGTGAAAGAGAGAGGGAGAGAGAACGCCCACTTTGAACCGACAGGAACGGGGGTGTAATCGTTACGTAACAGCTACGCCCAGATTGAAAGAAAGATAACTGAAGATGCCATGTACTTTCTCCGCAGACTAAAATAAGCCTGGGGTGTTTACTATTTCTATGGATTGAATGCTCTCGTCCAAAGGAGGGCAAAACAAAAACGTAGACGCTTCCCAAAATGAAGGCTCCCCGGCGGAGTAAGTGCGTGAAAGACCGCTGATGCTATTGAGCCGAGTTTAGAGAAGGTGCCACCCTCCCTGTTCTCGTGACACGGGGAGAGCTGACGCCTCTCAAGCGAACGACCTCGCTGCCCAGCGGCCGCTTCGCAAACTATCCGCGGTGTCAAAGGTCACTGGTCCAGCTGCTGCTTCCGGCCGCGCTCTTCGCAGGACAAAGAAAGCTGGCTATTCTCGGTAATGGTAGCGCAACGCGCACTAAATAGTGCTCGGAGTCATTACATCTTTTAGCTTTCGCGTGAATTTCGACCATCTTATAGAAGCACCTACCTGTACGTAATAGCACTGAAGAGATGTGAAGAAAGATAAGAAAGTAGACATCCGAAGAAGCGTCCATTACGCGAGAAGTGTGCTGAATTTGCAAAAGCACCAAGGTGCTTCTTTTGAGCTAGTCTCTTCACGCGCCCAATTTTGGGACACAGAAGTAAAGGCGTACGCACTTTTCAGGGCCACTGAGCTTACGACACCACAATATCTTGGTGTGCCGTTCCAGGAATTACAAGAATCCACTACCTTGGAACATGAACATTGCAAGTTCTACTACTCAAGTGTACTTCACCATAGGCCGTTATCCGTGCGCTATACGGGGAGCATCGTTATAGGGGGAGCATCATCAGCTCGCTTTCGCCTATACACAGTTACTTTATTAATTCAATTTTGTTGTTACGACTGAAGATATTTATGGCTCATTGCAGCCGCAGCACAAACACTCTACTTTATAAAGGCATGTCCAGTCTCCCTGTAACATGGTCATTTACAGAAGCAGAGAGCATATAAAGAGGCATGATCTTTAGTCGACATAAGGAGGGCAACAAAACTACGACTCCAATTAAACCACACTCAATGACACCCAACACGTAGCACCTAACATAACACTTTTGCCTGTGCAATCTTAAACTTTGAGAGAACTGAGGGGAATAACAAACACCAATAAAGTGCGCTGAAGCATGCACTCCTTATTCCTTTGTATAGTTCGCAATCGAAAGCGATAGCACAAGTTCACATTCCTAGCTGCTGCTCAGAGAGGCCATAACGACATATATAGCACTTGTAACAGCAGATTCAACTTCACACTAAGGCGTCCCCTTTCTCTCCCTCCGTAACAAACTTAATCGATGCAGGGCAGTGTAAAGTCGTTTTCCGTATTTGAAAGAGTCACAGACTTATCTGTTTCGCATATAGGCAGCTTCGCTCAAATGCGTAAACACTTGCAACTATCGAGTGCGTCTTAAGGCTGGATTTACAACGGAAAATATTGCTCCACGGCTGTTTCCAAAAACGATTCCGTTATCGCGGCTGCTTCTTGCGTACTTTAAAGGACGCGCGAATTCGAACAGCGCACGTTCTTGTCACCGCTCGAGGGGAGAGACTGATAGCCAAACGCGGTTTCGGCGCACTCAGGGCACTTGGAAGCACTCGGTGAAATCAGTCAACAACAGCGCGGTCAATATCACCGTGCTGCTCCATTTCGAATCTCGCACGAACGCGTGACACCGCGTTGTTCCAGATCATACATTTTTAGCCACGGCGGATCCCTCGCAGCGCCGTAACGCACGAGGGTTCCCTTGCCAACGTCGTTCCTGCGCGAACTCTCCGCGTTAGAATAGGGTCGGTAAAGTTCAAGCCACTTGAGGTGGAGCACTCCCTCCGTACTTCATGCGCCAAGACGTGAACGCACTTGCGACGATGGAATCTCTTCGGAATGATGACGCAACAGGAATTTGTGGAGCCACTCCAGCCGGTGAACTTCGCCTTAATCGAGCGCTGAAAACTTCACTTAGTAATCTTGACTAACAGACTGACAGACGAAGCTATTAGAAACTCACAGAGAGAAGAATCCAACTAGTACTCTTACGCTCATTTATAAAGAATAATAACATAATGAGGTGCGCATATACAACACTTTACAAGCAATTACTTGCTACAACTGCCACCGTTCACCGCAACAGCTGCACAGAAAAATAAAAAAACTTTGCTTAAGGTTTTTAGTAGAACTGCACGTCATATGTAGTATATATTCATAAATACCTGTAAATATGTGCCCCGACTAAAAAAAATATGGTGTTAAGTGGAAGCTTTAGCTTGGGGCCAAGTTCGATTTCCCTATTCAAATAAATGTAAAACGCAGCAGGTCTTTCAGACAACCGCTGAACTTACTTGAATGAAGATTGTTGCATATGAGGGAGAAAGTTAAACTATGTCAACCCTAGGAAGCAGAATTCTGATTCAGAACCTCGAAATTTTATAAAGAATAGCCACAAGTTTACAAGGTAAAAGAAATATGGGCACAAATTATAAATACAGAACTGTGCACCAAAACCAGATATCGCAGTTCTGCAATTTTCATATATTAGGGTTATCTCAAGCGGACACATCTTATATATGAGTTCACAGATTGCATGAAATTGTTGCATTGTTTACGAGTGTTCTGGGGATGTCTACTAAAAAAAAAAAACAAAGTCGCAGTTTTGCCCGAAAGGCAAAGCATCGATTGCGATAGCAAATCAGTAGGCAACCATACGAAGCAAGGATAGTATACTTATATCGGATGTATGAACTTGTAAGCACTCGCTTACTAAATAAATTAACAACTATGGTGTCAGCGCGCACATGAAAACATGCACACATCACATTCGATGAGTGCGGACACTCGCTGTCAAAACGCTGGTGTGAGGAAGCGCAGCAGCAGCGAAGTAACCTTCGTGCTGTCTGTCGCTTCAATGCAAACTGAGCGGCGAGAACACAGCACACGTAAAGCTACGAGCCGTCGGCACACCTTGACTCTGCCCCCAAAGTAGATCGCTTTCAAGTTAAAAGCCCGCGGCTTCGCCATACGCAGTTGCTGCCGCAGTGCAACGCCCCCTCTACCTTCCTCCTCCCCTCCCCTCCCCCATACGGTTCCTTGTGTGCGACGGCATACGGCGCGCGGCGACGGTGTTATCGCTCTTGGACGTTAGACGGAACATCAATGTGGCACGACGGTGATGACGATGGCAAAAGCACACCTGGACTGTCTATATAATTGCTAAGTCCATAATAGTAGCGGTATATTAACGGAGTATAATACATCACCTTTGTACTTTACGTGTATTATCAAGTGCAGTTTACAAAATTGTGACATTGTTTTTGATTGGCAACAGACTTGGAATCTTGGCACGTGAGTTCCATGAAAATTAGCAATTTTAAGGTATATATATATATATATATATTGTTACGGGAAGGAAGAAGCGTTCGTCTATTTACAAGTGGCTTTTAATGGCTGAGCCAACAAGCGTAGAGCAGCGATGATGCTAAACTCTTCTTCGTCGTCTCTAAGACCACCATCAGCGTCGTCTTCTTTCCACATTACCGACTGTGACATCACCCCCGTCGGAAAAAGCACCTGATTGGTGCGGCTCAGCTGTCCGAGAAAGGTAAGGTTTGAGACGGCTGACGTGGATGATGTCAGAGAGAGGTGAAGGCATCGTGGCATCCAACGGAGACACTTCATACGTGACAGGGGTCACCTGGCGAAGGATGCGGTAAGGGCCATGGTATCGCGAGAGGAATTTCTCCGAAAGACCAACATGCCGAGTTGGATACCAGACTAGCACAAGGGCACCTGGTTCATAATGCACGTCGTGATGGCGCTGGTCGTAACGGCACTTCTGGCGTGTCTGTGAAGCAGAAAGACGAATGCGGGCAATCTGGCGTGCTTGGGTCGCTGTGGTTAGGACATCCCGAGTGTACTCTGTCGGCGAATCGAGCGTGGTCGAGAGGAGGGTCTCGAAAGGCAAAGTTGGCTCACGGCCGAAGAGGAGATAGAAGGGGGAATAGCCAGCTGTGTCGTGGCGCGAGGAATTGTAGGCGAACGTGACAAATGGTAGAGCAATGTCCCAGTCGCTATGATCGGAGGAAACATACATTGCGAGCATGTCAGTTAATGTGCGGTTCAGGCGTTCGGTAAGACCGTTAGTTTGAGGATGGTAAGCGGTAGTAAGTTTGTGTTTAGTAGCACATGATCGAAGTAGCTCGTCTATGACTTTGGAAAGAAAGTATCTGCCGCGATCGGTGAGAAGTTGACGAGGTGCACCGTGGTGCAAGATGACGTCGTGAAGCAAGAAATCAGCGACGTCTGTAGCGCAGCTGGTCGGTAGGGCTCTAGTAATGGCATAGCGAGTTGTATAGTCCGTAGCGACGGCAATCCACCTATTTCCGGCAGTCGACATAGGGAATGGTCCGAGAAGATCAACGCCAACGCGAAAAAAAGGGTCGGCCGGTATATCCAAAGGCTGCAGCAGTCCGGCAGGAGGCACAGCTGGTCTTTTCCGGCGTTGACACGACTCACACGCGGCAACATAGCGGCGAACGGAGCGGTTGAGACGGGGCCAGAAGAACCGTCGCCGAATTCGGTCATAGGTCCGCGTAACGCCAAGGTGTCCAGCGGTGGGAACGTCGTGCAGCTGCTGCAGTACAGTCTGTCGCAGATGAGACGGAATGACGGTCAGGAGCTCGGGCCCGTCGGGGTGCATGTTGCGGCGATACAGGATGCCATTTTGTAGCAGGAACATGTGGAGGGATGGGTCAGACGGATCAGAGAGCAGGCGTTCGATAATTGGGTGTAACGACTCATCTCGTCGTTGTTCAGCGCCAATGTCTTGCAAGGCAGAGAGCGAAAGAACGCAGATCGGTGCGACATCCACTAAGCCGTCCGGTACATCGACGGGATTTCGAGACAGGCAGTCGGCGTCCTGATGTAGACGACCCGACTTGTAGACCACAGTGTATGTGTATTCCTGCAGCCGTAGGGCCCAGCGACCGAGGCGTCCGGTGGGATCCTTAAGGGAGGAAAGCCAACAAAGGGCGTGGTGGTCGGTGGTAACTGTAAATGGCCGACCATATATATAGGGTCTGAACTTGCCCACCGCCCAAATGAGGGCGAGACACTCGCGCTCAGTAATCGAGTAATTGCGCTCTGCGGGAGAGAGGAGGCGGCTGGCGTAGGCGATGACGCGGTCGTGCCCACATTGGCGTTGAGCTAAAACTGCGCCGATGCCGTAGCCACTAGCGTCAGTGCGGATTTCTGTCGGAGCGGAGGCGTCAAAATGGGCGAGAACAGGAGGTGTGGTGAGCAGCGTGATGAGCTGCGAGAAAGCAGACGCTTGTTGAGAGCCCCAAGAGAAAGGAACGTCTTTCTTCAGGAGGTCAGTCAGGGGACGGGCAACATGGGCGAAATTTTCCACAAACCTGCGGAAGTACGAGCATAGGCCAATAAAGCTGCGAACATCTTTGGCACAAGTTGGTACGGGGAAATTCTGCACAGCGTGAACTTTAGCGGGGTCGGGGCGAATGCCTGATGAATCGACGAGGTGTCCAAGCATAGTTATTTGGCGGTGACCGAAGTGACACTTGGACGAGTTGAGCTGCAAGCCAGCGGTGCGAAAAACAGAAAGAACAGATGAAAGTCTTTCAAGATGAGTCGCAAAAGTCGATGAGAATACGATGACGTCATCCAGGTAGCACAAACAGATGGACCATTTCAAACCACGCAAGAGCATGTCCATCATCCGTTCAAAGGTCGCCGGGGCATTGCACAAGCCAAAAGGCATTACCCGGAACTGATATAGGCCGTCTGGTGTGACGAATGCGGTCTTTTCACGGTCCATTTCGTCCACGGCAATTTGCCAATATCCAGAGCGAAGGTCTATAGATGAAAAATAAGTGGCACCATGGAGACAATCCAGAGCATCGTCAATGCGGGGAAGTGGATACACATCTTTCTTGGTGATCGTGTTTAGATGACGATAGTCAACGCAGAATCGCCAGCTGTTATCCTTCTTTTTGACGAGAACAACAGGGGACGCCCACGGGCTGGAAGAGTTTTCAATAATCCCTTTGGCAAGCATCTTGTCAACCTCGCTCTGGATAACTTGTCGCTCAGAGGGCGACACCCGGTATGGGCGTCTGCGAACAGGTGCTGCATCGCCGGTATTTATCCGATGTGTCACGACCGTAGTTTGACGCAAAGGGCGATCGTTCAGATCGAAAATGTCGGAGTAGGACTCGAGGAGGCCACGGAGCTGTGCGGCTTCTTGGGTTGAGAGGTCCGGTGCAATCATCTTTGTGAAGTCGTCGGACGGTACTGATGCAGAAGGCGCAGAATGAGCAGTGGTCGAAGACGGCGCAACAGATAGAGCAGAAATGTGGCACTCGTGCGTTGGAGACAACGTGGCAAGAGACATGCCTCGAGGAACTACTTGTGGGCTCTGTCCGAAATTTAGGATGGGAAGACATGTCTGATTGGCCGCAACAGAAACGATGGTGTGTGGGAAGGAGACATTGTAAGAAAGCAGGACTGACGTCGAGGGAGTAAGGACATAGTCTCCGTCAGGTACAGGTGGGCTGGCTAAAACAGGGATGAAGGTTGCTGCAAGAGATGGCAGGCGTATAAAATCCGCGGAACAAAGTTGAGCTGGAGCTTGAGCCGGAAGGTCAATGGGAACAGGTAGGGGTAGGTCAAGTTGTACAACACCGGCGGAACAGTCAATCAGAGCAGAATGGGCAGACAAAAAGTCGAGTCCGAGGATCACATTATGAGGGCAATGTTCAAGCACACTAAACAAAACGGACGTGTGGCGACCGGCGACACTGACACGAGCAGTACACATTCCAAGCACAGCCGGAGTACCACCATCGGCGACCTGGAGCAGTCGAGTCGGAGCAGGGGTAAGTACTTTTTTCAAGCGCGTTCGAAGCTCCGCACTCATGATGGAAATTTGGGCTCCAGTGTCGATGAGTGCTGTAACGGGCAAACCATCCACGTCCACGTCCAGAAGGTTCCGATTAGTAGGCAGGGTCAGCAGAGGAATTTCAGGCCGGTGTTCTAGAGCAGCGTCACCTCCAGGAGCTGCCCCAGTTAGTTTCCCGTCGGAGAGCGGCGACGGTAAGCTGGGGATGGAGAGCGACGCAGCTGGGGCGAACGGGAGCGGCGACTATGTGGTGATGGCGATCGGCTGGTCGCGGTGGCTCGAGCGTTGTCAGGTGCGTCTTCAACCTCGGTGGAGAGTGATGGCGGGCGAGGATTCAGTGGGGAGCGGCGGTAGGCGGGAAAGCTTGGTCGTGAGTGGGCTGGCCAGGAACTTCGACAGTGGCGAGAGATGTGGCCCACACGTCCACAGGAAAAGCAGATGGGTCTATCGTCATGGGTGCGCCATTCGGCCGGGTTGCGATAGCTCGGATATGGACAGTATTGGTTCCGGTGAACAGGGGCAGAGGCAGTAGACGAAGCAAAGTCAGGACGGCTGGCGGAGCAGATGGATGGAAGACCTACATTGGCAAGTTCTTGGCGAATGACCGACTGAATGAGGGACACAAGCGGCCGGGAATCGTCAAAGCACTGCGTGACTGGCGTGGAAGGAGACGCTGCTTCGATTTCTCGCCGAACGATACGTACGACGTTCTCGCTGGAGGTGGACTCACGCGGTGGACCAATGTCTTCGCACGTCGACGAAGCTGCGGTATTAGGTAGACGAGTAAACTGTCGAACTATGCGGCGACTCTTCGCGTCTTCAAAGCGGCGACATTCGTGAATTATCTCATTGACCGTTGTGATGTTCTTATAAACAAGCAGGTTAAACGCGTCGTCCGCGATGCCCTTTAAGACGTGGCTGACCTTGTCTGCCTCTGCCATATTGTTATCTACTTTGCGGCAAAGAGCGAGGACGTCCTGGATATACGCCACGTAAGATTCAGTGGACGTCTGTACACGGGTCCCAAGGTCCTTCTTCGCAGCACGTTGGCGGCCGACGGGTTTGCCGAACAAATCTCTAAGCTTCTGTTTACATTGGTCCCAACTCGTAATCTCTTCTTCATGTGTTTCGAACCAGACCCGTGCTGTTTTCTTGAGGTAGAATATTATATTAGCCAGCATGAGCGTGTGATCCCACCTGTTGTGTGCGCTGACCCGTTCATAATTCTGCAACCAGTCGTCAACGTCAACGTTGTCAATCCCGGAAAACATGCCTGGGTCGCGAGGCTGAGCCAGGATGACCGTCGGTGGCGACGCCGGGGCCGCGGTGGAACTCTCTCCTTCGGATGACATGGCGGCCAGGTTACGTCCGCTGCGGAGCTCCGTCTTGCTCAAGTGATTACCCCGCACGTCCACCAATGATGTTACGGGAAGGAAGAAGCGTTCGTCTATTTACAAGTGGCTTTTAATGGCTGAGCCAACAAGCGTAGAGCAGCGATGATGATGATGATGATGGCCTCATGTTATGGCTCATACCCACACTGGGGGATTGGCCAAGAATTGGGTGCTGAAACGTTCACCTATTCTTTTGAAGTGCCACTTATTCGATGAGAAAAAAAAAATTTAACGAAAGAGAGATAAGAAAACATACAAAAACAAACAAAATGCAAGAGAAAGTTAAAAAGTTATTCGTTTTGTTGACTGGATGTAACTGCAAACGGCATCAAAAACGTCCCTGTGGCTGCCCCCTATAACTGACGCACCGAAAGATAGTATAATTTCTGGTGATAACATTAACCCTAATTTTGCGAACGGAAGTTCTAAATGTCTTTTTCTTAACAATTTGTATCGTCGACATACCAGAAAATAATGATCTAGTGATTCTGTTTCTTGGCAGTATGGACACAGAGGTGACAGCGTCAGACCAGTCCTGTGTAAATATAGGTTTAATGGAGGGACACGGCAGCGTAATCTCGTGATTGCTACTTCTGATTGTCTTGATGGACACCACTGGATTTTCCACGGAAATTTGAGGTGCTGATATTCTGTCCATGTTGTTATTGATTCATTGATATCTCTATGAAATGAATATTTTCTATATTCTTCTTCTTCTTCTTCGTCGTCTCTAAGACCACCATCAGCGTCGTCTTCTTTCCACATTACCGACTGTGACAATATATATATATATATATATATATATATATATATATATATATATATATATATATATATATATATATATATATATATATATATATATGTTTGGTGGAACAAATTGAAACTTCATTTTCTTCACTTGTCGACTTCTAATGTTTTCTTTTAAGTACAACGGCCCTTGCAAAAATTAATGCATACATTGTCGGACGATATGATTTCTTTGTTCCCATACATTGATGTGTACTCCTAAGTTAAGCTTCCTTTCAATATCTGGAGCCAAGTTAATAAAGACAGTGGGGTGGTTCATATAATGCAGCATGCTTCATTAGACTATACGGGACACCTCTTTCACGACGGCATCAAAGGGCCGTCGTTATGGCGAGGTACCTACGGTTCCCGAATCCTGCCCGTTCATTATAACTTTGAATGGAAACCACGAAGCAGTCCTTTACAGAGCCAGTCAGAGTGTCTACGTTATACTGCAGGCAGCAGAGCCGCGCTTGTGCTGCCTCAAAGCGGAAAACAAAAGTACCTTGTGCAGCGCCAGGTTCCGAATAATCTTTTTCAATGCAAACAGAACTGTTCACTTCGTCAGTCCCCGAATTGTGTCCGCTTAAAAAACAACACTAGACTCCTATGACTGCGCTTGACTTTGAACGTCTCAATGACTTATTAAAATTTCAGTGTGTCCTGCACAAATAACGAGGCTTCGACTTCTTGCTGGCTCCAACCACACGGTCTCAAAGACATAGCTAGCCTAGAAATTGGGGAAGAGCAGCTGTGTTAAATTTTGAAACCGAACCTCTCATAATTGTCCCTGAATTAAGCAACATAATTCAGTAAATTACTGACCAGAATTAAATGTGTAACATTAAAAGGGAAATAATACTGGCTACACATCATCATCATCATCATCATCCTCATCATCACTCTACCTTATGTCCACAGCAGGACGAAGGCCTCTCCATGTGACAAGTCATGAGGGAGGCACTGGCTACTGCCTTTCCGTACATTGACAACTGACAGGCTCAACTCGTTTCACTTTAGTTACTGCCTCTTATAAACGGCGTCAAACAACCTATTTTTGTTGAGCAGTTCACAGAACAAGTGGCGCAGGCATAATCTCTATTTCGGAATTAGTTCAGCCCACATGCTATTGCAGCGCGCTTCAGCCAGTAGATACGAAAATAAGGTGTTTTTCTGTATGTAATACTGCTCTAGATAAAGCAAGCTACAACGGGTTATATCCAAGGGCAAAGTTGTATAACTTAAACGTAGCAAACATTTGTTACGCGCCTTGCTGTACCACAATAAATATTCATTTCGCCTCTTAGATGTTCGTTCCTGTTTTGCACGTTTGCGCTTTGATTATCCACCTTGACTGCCCCTCCAGAATTTGAAACCGCGCATGAAATTTTGCAAAACGCAGGACCAAGCTCTGCCGGCCGGCAGTGTAAACGCTTCCTTTAAAAAATAGACTGTTAAGTCGTTTTTGTAATTCTTAAGCGCAATCAAAACCGAAAGAAAATGTTGAAAGAGCTATCAGAACTGCACTAGGATACAAAACTACGGCGAACAAGCGGAAACACTGTTGGACGTACACGTACGTCCAACAGTGTTTTATTTAAGCACTGTTTCTATTTAGCAATATTTTTATTTAGCAGACGACAGACACGAGTTCTGGCTCTGACGTCACGCTCGCAGCGCCCTTGTAGGCGACGCTCGGAGCTAATAGGTGCAGTTGTTGTGTAAGGCATCCGTTTCTGAGCGAACGCCCGGGCAAACGATTTCTACCTAATAATTTCCAGACATCCAATAGGAAGAAGAAGAGGCCGAGGAGTGCGGACGTTTTCATGTCGGCTGCGAATCTACTGAACCGTTTCGATTTTCCCTCGCCTAAATTCATGTAACAAAATTTTAGATTTTTACCTCCATTTTCTGAACATATAAGCAAAGTCTGTCCGACTCTTGGCCAATCCCCGCGAGTGGGTAAGCGCCAAACTCATCAAGGACATCATCATCATCATCATGTCGGCTGCGGCTTTCTCAAATGTTCTCGCAGATTTTTTTTCTGTGATTAGCTAGCTGAAGTTTTCACCAAGCGATTCGTGAAGTTCTCCGGACTCTGTGGGTACTTCGTTCTCAGGTGGGACTTTCCATTTTCCTTGGAACCGCACCTTTTGTCCACCCGCCACGTCGCCGCCGCGCTAAGCCTAGCTCACCGGTCGTTAAGCCTCCGACTGCGCCGGCTGCGTCTCGGTGGCGTGTTGCGCGTTGGCGCGCGCAGTTATCTCCCACCAATGTGAGTCCGCACCTTTGTATTCGCTATGGAGATCCAGGTGACCGGCCAAGATATTTCGCCGGAAGTAGAGACTGCCCCGTATGACTGGCTCACTACCCGATCCCGCCGCTAAAAACGCGGCACGGACAATTCGACCTCGACCGATGAATCATCTCAAGCCCCAAGTAACCGGCCCCACTAAAGTTCAAGTTTTGAAGGCGGGCCGCATGCCACCGCTTCCGACGGAAGATATCAAGATTGTCATCCGCCCCAAGGGCGCCCTTCATATAGCCAAGATCGGCAGTCCCGCGGTGACCGCAGCGATTCTCCAAGCAGCCAAACTTACGGACGAAGAAAGCTTAGAAGACACTGTCTGCCCGAATACGCAACAAAACATCGTTGTCGTCAGCACACCTCACCTGGACCATGCAGACCGGTACGCTCGCATCCGCTACATCCAAGTGAACGGCGTCACCCACGAGGTGACCCCCCTTCGTCGTGTGCTCGACGAAGGGGGTCATCCGTGGGATCCCACTCACAGAGACCCCCCAGCAGATCCACAACAAAATTGTCACTGCCCGAAACCCGACAGCCTTAGCCGCCAAGCGCATCGCATCTACTACGACAGTGATCTTCGCTTTCGACGGACTGGACGTGCCTTATCAGGTCCACTACGGCTCCGCGTTACTCCCATGTTCGCTATATCGGAAACAAATTGACATTTGTTACCAGTGTGGCCGCCTCGGACACCGTATGGACGTTTGTCCCGACCCAAATAACAAGATATGCCGGGGCTGCGTCGTCCGGTCGCGGTCTGCCTCGGCTTCACGCATCATATCTACCAACAACAAGGTGGGCCTCGCAGAGGCCCTCAAGGGCACCTTGCGAGAGGGTCATAACATCACCAACACACAAGCCACCTGTCCTCTTCTTTCACCAGATAACCCAGAAATAGCTCAGCTTAAGTGCGAGAATGCCATCCTACACGATCTCCTAACTAAACTCACGCAGTAGGTTAGAGACCTCAAACAATCCCAAACATCAGCCCCCACACTTGTCGCACAGAACGTCCCTGCCCCTAGTCAGGACGGCCCCCCGACTCCCACCCCCAAGAAGAGAGCCCTGCAAGATGGAGCCATGGGCCAGGTCCGCTCTAAAGTTAAAGCTCATCTCACTTCAACTATTAGCACTTTCCAACATGCACTGGACTCCATCCAGCACGCCTTCATTGGTATTGTCCAACGAGTGACCAACCTGGAAAGTCGTATTCTCACACCTCTTAGCCATGCCGCTCCCATCTGAGACCCTTCCGGGACGCCGATGGCGACATCCACCATCTCCCATCAGGGCTCACACTAATCAAGACACCCTCATTTGGCAGTAGAACTACCGAGGCTTTCACCAGAAACAACCGGTACTCAATCAATACCTACGCCAACATACCCGCTGCCCGGATGCTATACTACTTCATGAAACCAATAACGCCCCCACCACGCTCCTCGGTTATCAAACCTTCCATACCACCCACCCTCTTCGCCGGGTCTTCACCCTAGTACGGCGCCGCATCCCTGTTATTCAACATGATCTCCATAGTCCTCACATCGAACATCTATTCCTCGAATTAATTCCCAATCGTAGACGGAAAGAATGCATCTTCCTTCTGAACATTTACAATAGCCCCAGAGAAAAAGCAAATTCTGGCTTCCTCACCCTCTTTAAGAAGGCTCTTCACGTAGCTGGAACGCACCCCCTACTCATCGGCGGCGATTTCAACCTCGCCCATACAGTCTGGGCTACGTTCGCACGGAAGCAGCAGCTCACAGGCTTTGACAAGATTACCATGACTTAGGCCTCACGGTCATCATGGCTCCCTCCTTTCCCACACGCCTCGATACCTCCACTACTCGTGACTCTACCCCCGACTTCACCTTCATCAAACATTAATAATGCACACTGGACGAACATCCAGCAAGACCTGGACAGCGACCATTATATCCTCGCTATCTCTTTGCCCCAACTCGCTGCCGCCCCTACCCCCACTAAAGAATTCACCATTACCAACTGGGATGTTTTTCGTAAGATACTCATAGGGTGATACCTCAGCAGAACGCATTGCCGACATTAACACCTGGATGCAAGCGCTACGCACTAATGTTCAAACGGCGACTCGGGTGGTAACTACAGATGCCCCATTTGAACGCATGGATAGCCACCTCGCCCATCTTCTGGAGGCTAAGGCCTCCATCCTAGCTCGATGGAAGGGGCAGCGCCTAAACCGTCGCTTCAGAAGTAAGATCTTCAAACTCAATACAGCCATCGAGGAGCATTGTCAAACCTTCAGCCGGCAAGAATGGACTGAGCTGTGTAACACGGTGGATGGACAACTTGATCGCCCATCCTCGTGGAAACTCTCACCTCGAAGACAACTCTCACCTCGAAGACAACACTCACCTCGAAGACAACTCCCTCTACCCCACACCATCATTGGATTTCGCCCGCACCTTTCTACTCAAGACGCTTTGTTGCAGCTCAAACATCAAGTTCTAAACGAACGTTCCCGTAACATGAAAGCCATCATCGGACTCGACCTCACTCAAGCCTTTGACAACATTTCCCATGCAGCTATCCCTGACCAGGTCTCCCATCTCCACCTGGGAGAGCGGGCCTACAATTACATTCGTGACTTTCTCTGCAATCGCACGGCCACGCTCTCGGCCGGGGATTTACGATCGGACCAGCTTCCCCTTGGCAGCAAAGGCATCCTGCAAGGTTCAGTTATCTCTCCCATGTTCTTTAACTTAGTCATGATTGGCCTTGCTCAGCAACTAACACGAGTCGACAATATCAACCATACCATCTACGCCGACGACCTCACCATCTGGGCGTACCGAGGCAGTGATGGTCAAGTGGAGTCAGCCCTCCTAACGGCGATTGACACGGCTGAAGTCTATCTCCAAGGAACCGGACTGCGCTGTTCGCCGGCTAAATCGGAACTTCTTCTCTACAAGCCCATTCAGCGGGGTCACCCTCCCAAACACCAATCTGATCACCGACCCTGTGACGCCATCACCCAGCACCTTCAAGATGGCAGTCCTATACCACACGTCCCTAGTATCCGGGTCCTCGGTCTCACCATATCTACCAATGGCTTCAACGCCTTGGCTCTCAACAAGATATGTGCCCAATCTCAAAACACCCTACGCCTTCTTAAACGTATCTCTAACCGACGAGGGGGTTCTACGAATCATCGAAAAGCGCCAGTGGGATGCGTAGAAGCTGTTGTATATGAGCTTCCGCTGTCCTGTGGGAAAAAATACATCGGACAGACAGGGAGATGTCTTAATGACTGATTACGGGAACATTGCCAAACTGTGAAAAATAAGCAATACGGTCATCTGTCAACCCACTGTCAAGAATACGGCTGTGCGCCGGTGTATTGATCCTGCCGGGTTCTTGCGAAGCATAAAGATAAAGACGTGCGAGAGATTATTGAGGCTCAGGCTATCTGGCGGAATAGAGACACGTGTGTTAGTGCCCCTTCAATCGACTTGTTAGATAAGGAGACGGCTTTTTTGAATGGGTAAGATTTTAATAAGGTGGCGCCACTGTGCATGGGTTATATAGGTGTATTTCCTGAAAATCAAGTTGTTGAAGTTAGCGCATTGTGTTGTCGTCTCCCTTCCGTCCTTGTTTGCTGGCGCTAAATATGCTTTGAGTTAAAAGGAGTGGCATTACGGGGAACTACACTTGGCTGAATAAAGTGAGAATAGAATGCAGGGGACAATTGGTTCCTTGTCCATCACCTGGATCCAAATAAAATACGGTGCAACATACCCGCAAATACAAATCACACAGAGGTGACATAAAGCAATCGTTTAGCCCTGGGACGTAGCCTCACGGTCGAAAACTAGTGCAATTTTAGAAACGAGCTTACTGAACCCCGTGAAAAAAAAAGAAAGAAAAATGGCGTGCAAGACAAGCACATGTTCAGCCACCACAAGAGGGGTTTTTTTTTTTCGCACCGTGTCATTTTATCCACTGTAAAAATGGGTGCATTGTAATCATATTTGAGCAGAGCAGGTCTCTCGACAGATAAGATATACCAAAGTACGAATGCTACTTCTACAGAAATTACAGCCCTTTCTTTTTCCACGACACCCTCATAGGATATACTTGACAAGTAGAAAGCAGGTCGTGCTCTTCAAAACAAAGCGTCGTCATCTTACTTTTCCCATAAGCTACGGGGACTGTACGTGATGACCGTCCGCTTTACGTGGACAGAAGGAATTGCTGGCTGCCAAGAAGACCGTGTAAACTAAGCAGGAGACACCAGTACGTTTCGGCGTCCGATCCGGCGTGCGGCGGCGCATGTATCGGCATGCTAAGGTCCCTGAATGAAACTAAAGAGAGCAACATTTCATTTTCATTTATTTCATTTATTATACCCTCAAGACCACAAGGTATTACAGAGGCAAGTGGGGTAAAAAGAAATTTACATAACAAAGAAAACAAAGAAGGCAGCAAGTGATGTAGTCATACACATGTGAAGCCCGAAACGATGGTGTTGATTATGGCCGTACGGAATTGTGACTGGTCTACAATAGCAATCAACGCGCCGGGAAGGTGGTTCCGTTCTTGACACGTCCTCGGAAGAAAAGACTCATGACAAGCTCTAGTACGACACTGCAAAACTCCAACATTGTGAAGATGATCAATGCGACGAGATATGTAGGTTGGGGATGAAATGAGATTATCGCGCAGATATGAATTATGGAAGTATATATTATGAAACAGAGCCAGGCCAGAGCATTTACGACGAGCAGAAAGTGGTGGAAGTTGGAGAATGTTTTTCATAGAAGTTACGCTATCCATGCGGCTATAATTGCTTAAGATGAAACGCGACGCATTATTTTGAACACGTTCGAGAGACTGGATTAGTGTCTCAGCATACGGGTCCCAAATTGATGAAGTGTATTCCATTTTACTTCTATTAGCGTCTTGTACAAAATTCACTTTAATGATGACGGAGCGGAAAGCGAAGTTTCGACGGATATAACCTAACATGCGATTAGTTTTATTGATTACGCTGTCGATGTGTAAAGACCAGGAAAGAGTAGAGGTTAAATGGACACCTAGGTACTTGTAGGATGTAACTGCTTCCATGGCAGTATTATTAAGGTAATAGGCCGGAAGAGGAAGTTCACGGCGGGTCACGCATGGTTTTGCACTTAGGTTGGTTTAGTTTCATTAACCACAAGTCGCACCAGTTACAGATAGCGTGAATGTCGTTTTGAAGAATGTTAGTACCAGCGGCGTGAGAAGTTCCACGAAGAATAACGCAATCGTCGGCAAAGATATAAATGTTAGAAGAAATTTCATCGGGTAAGTCGTTAATATAAATTAAATAAGGAGAGGGCCTAACACTGATCCTTCAGGAACGCCAGATCCAATAGGGCTAAATGTAGAGAAGTGGTTATTAAATGCAACGAACTGGGATCGATTAAGAAGAAAGTGCTCTAGCCATGCAAACAGATTAGGGTGAAGATTTAGTTTACTAAGCTTAAAAATGTGTAGTTTTTGACATACCTTGTCGAAAGCCTTTTCAAAGTCGAAGAAGACACAGTCTGCGCATGAACCTTTATCAAGAATAAGATGAAGATCGTGAGTGAACGAAAGCAGTTGTGTTTTCACAGGACAAGCTTTTGCGGAAACCGTGCTGTGCGCGTGTGAAAAATGATCGAGTTATCGTCTAAGTGCTTAACTAAATGAGAGAACAAGATATGTTCGAGTACTTTACAAGGAATGCTAGTGAGGGAAATGGGGCGGTAGTTATGAGGTGAGCATTTGTTGCCGGACTCGTGAAGTGGAACCACCTTCCCAATTTTCCAGTCTGCAGGGAGCTGATGGGTGTCCGAAGGTTGCTGGAATATTTTTGAAAGTAATAAAGATGAGTAAACAGAAGCATTTTTCAAAAACTTTGCGGTAACCAGGTCTGGGCCAAGGCTTGACGACATCTTAATTTTTAATTACATTTTTAATTACATTTTCTACCCCAAGTAGCTCGATCCTAATAAAATCCATAGCCGGGTGATTGCAGCTATTTAGAGTGGGAAACACAGGATCAGGACATAGAACGAAATTACTGCAGAATACGGAGTTTAGGATTCGGGGACATTCAGCGTCGGGTATTTTTGATCCACTAGAATCAGCTAAGGTTCTTGTATCATCTTTGGAAGGGTTTATGATGCGCCGAAACTTTTTCGGGTCTTCTGTAAGTATTGTAGGCATAGTGTGTTCTTGAAACATAGTTTTAGCGAGTTTTTTAGCTGCTATGTAGGCTTCGTTGCCTTCCTTGTAAGCGTCCCACTTAGATGCCAAGCGACTTCTTTTTATTTTTTTTATTTTTTGCGATGCTGTACAGGCGCTTTTTACGATTGCAAAGCCTCTTAGGTGGGAATTAAGCCAAGGCGCCTTAAAATTCGACGATATTATGCGCGGCGGAATAAACTACTTTCATCTAAAATAGTTTTTAAGAATACGATAAAATACTTTTATCTTCACGCCGCCGCTGCTGCGAGGAGCATGCGAGGAGGCAGGAGAGAAGGTCTGCGTCTCCCGATTGGTTGAGCACCGTCACGTGGTATTTTCACCGCCATTTCTCTATTTTTCTTGTTTCTGCGTCTCGGCGAACTCACCATAGAGAAAGAAATTCAACAAGAGGGGACACCCTTCAAAAACTGGCACGGCGTGTACCAACTAGCGTTCAAAACGCGCGCGCCCAAAACCGAAACCGGAAGTAGTTAATACCATCCGCTTGGTGTGCTACAGTCAATTCGGCGGCTGGGCTCTATGTGGGTGTCCACTCTTGTTGCAATTTCTTTCTCTATGAACTCACCGCCATGACAGTTGGCCGTCGAGTTTCCGCGGGGAGGCTTTCGCAAGGGATTTCGGATGTTTCGGTTGTTTCGTGGCTAACCGCGTCATTGAAGAACTCAGATTTCGTTTTGTCTTATGTAAGGGATTAATTTTACACAGCACTGGAAGTGCAAATGTGTACGAAAGGAGCTTTTTTCTTTGTTGACGAGGTGCGGCGCTCAGGCTTGGGTAAGTGTATGCGCGGGGGCTATTCTCGCTGCTTGTTCAGATTTGTTTTCCTGATCGCGTTATCGTCAGCAGTTGTATGAGGTTATGGAGTGCGCAGGCTGGGTTCTGTCATATATCGTGCTAGAAACGTAACACGTGTTATTGTTGTAATACTGAGAATGCGTATCTTTGTCAGTGCGTGCTTTTGTTAGGCGCTGCAATCATATTTTGCGAGCACAAGCTGTTCACTACCAGTCCAAATGATTTTGACTATTGTGAGTAATCTTTCTCCGCTTCGCAGTCTCGGTAGGATAAAAGGGTGCACAAGTTTGTTGACTCATATTGACTTGGAACTGCGCAAAGGGGGAAGAGAGAGAGAGAATACAGAGAAATGCAAGGAGGTTAACCAGAGGTAGTTACGGTTGGCTACCCTGCACGGGGGGAAGGGTTAGGGGGATAAAAAGAGAAAAAGAGTGGAAGGGGGGATAGAGAGAAAGCGAGACAAGCACTAACAAAGCGCGTACTCTATAGATCGGTAAGGGGCGGCGTTATTAAAGTCTATCGTTAAGCCCCGTAGACCGCAGGAACCTTAATAACGCGAGTAAGGCCTTCAACGCGGATGTTCTTTCAGAGCACTGACCCAAAGCTTTCAATTCTGATGGTGGACGATTGTCCAACTGGTCCAGTACTCTGCACATCGCTTGTCTCTGGGCACTGCAAAGGGGGAAAGTGCTCAATGATGGAAACCATCTCCATGTGTAACTTTCGTCCATGCATATATATGTACGCGTTGTTCACAAATGAAGTAGAGGTCCCACTATGATGTTTGCGCTTGAGATCCAACTGCGCCAGTTTGTCATAAAAGCGTAGGACCTGTTTCACTGCCCAAAGAGGCGCCAGCGTTATGACGAAATGACGAGAATAGCTGAGATGCACCGCGTTGGTAGCGCACGTTTCAACATGACGCTCGCGTTATTTAGGCGAATATGTCACGCGCCTTGCGTTCAGTCATGATATTGTTACGGGGAAGAAAATATATGTATTTACAATATATAAAGTTACGAGGTCGAAGCTCATTAGTCAATGCGATGTGCTGTGGCCGCGCGAACAATGGCGTCGTGAGCATAGAACGTGGTATTGGTGGCATCGGAAGAGAGCAGCGAGTCAAGAGGCAGGAGTGGGTCGCGGCCATATAAAATATAGAACGGAGAATAACCAGTAATATCGTGACGCGACGAATTGTACGCAAACGTCACGAAGGATAAAGTGCAGTCCCAATCCAGGTGATCATTGGACACGTACATGGAGAGCATGTCCATGAGTGTACGGTTGCGACGCTTGGTAAGTCCGTTTGTCTGTGGGTGGTAAGCCGTCGTGAACTTGTGGACGTGTATCAAGAGCGGAGAAGGCCGTCGACAACCTTAAAAAGAAAACAGCGACCTCTATTAGTGAGTAGCTGACGTGGGACACCATGACGACACCATGTTATGGCATAACGCGTGGTCCGTCGCAACGGCCACCCACTTGTTGCCCGAGGATGAAGCTGGAAATGGGCCAAGGAGGTCCAGGCCGACGCGGTAGAATGGCTCAGTGGGGATATATATAGGCTGAAGTTGTCTAGCGGGAGACAATGGAGGCTTGTTGCGGCATTGGCAAAGTTCGCAGGCAGTGACGTAACTTCGAACTGAGCGATATAGCCCAGGCAAGAAAAATCGCCTGCGCACACGGTCGTACGTACGGGAGACACCCGAATGACCAGTGGTGGGTACATCGTGTAACTGGGAGAAAATTGTCGAGCGCAGATACTGGGGAACGACGAGAAGCAGTTCAGCACCGTGTGGATTCATATTGCACCGCTATAAGGTCCCGTCCTGGAGAACAAACATGCGGAGGGAAACGTCCTGTTGCTCCGAGGTAAGGCGTTTGATGATGGATTGCGAATATGGGTCACGACGCTGCTCGTCGGCGATGCGTGAAACGTCGGAGATGGACAAAACGCAGATATCTGTATCGGTTTCGGTGCCATAGGGAGAGTCGACAGGATAGCAGGAAAGGCAGTCAGCGTCCTTATTTAGCCGCCCAGATTTGTAGGACACGGAAAAGGTGTACTCTTGCAGGCGTAAAGCCCAGCGGCCAAGACGGCCTGTCGGGTGTCTCAGTGAGGATAGCCAACATAAGGCATGATGATCTGCCACGACGGTGAAATGCCGACCGAACAGGTAAGGGCGGAACTCAGCAATGGACCAAACAAGGGCCATGCATTCACGTTCTGTTATAGAGTAGTTGCGCTCTGGTGCTGAAAGACGGCTAGCATACGCGATCGCGCGATTGGTGTCCCACTGTCGTTGGGGCAAGATAGCGCCAATGCCATGGCCGCTGGCACCAGTGCGAACTTCTGTGTAGGCATGCGGATGAAAATGACCCAACACGGGTGGCTTGATAAGGTGACTGATAAGCGCTGAAAATGCTGCAGCCTGGACAGCTCCCCATAGAAAAGTGGTGTCCTTTTTAAGGAGGTCTGTGAGAGGACGAGCGATTTCGGCAAAGTTGTAGATAAATCGCCGAAAATCGGAACACAGCCCTAGGAAACCTCGGACATAGGTAGAAGTGGAAATCGGTAGCGGAAGTGGAAACTCACCAAAGGCACGAACTTTATCAGGATCGGGCTAGACGCCAGCAGAGTGAACCAAGTGACTAGGTACTCGCATTTGGCGGTGGCCGAAATTGCATTTTCCAGAATTGAGTTGTAGGCCAGCTCGTCGAAAAACAGCAAGGATAGCTGAGAGTCGGGGGAGGTGGCTCTCAAACGTCGGTGAAAAAACAATGACGCCATCAAGGTAGCAGAGGCATGTGGTCCATTTGAATCCGCGCAGGAGAGTCAATCATGCGCTCGAAGGTAGCAGGGGGATCGCACAGTCCGAAAGGCATCACTTTAAATTGGTAGAGGCCATCTGGGGTGACGAAGGCGCTCTTTTTTGCGATCTAGTTCATCCACTGCGATTTGCCAGTAACCAGAGCCCAAATCAATCGACGAAAAATAACTGGCACCATGTAAGCAGTCCAGCGCGTCATCAATACGCGGAAGCCGATACACGTCCTTTTTGGTAATCTTATTGAGGTGACGGTAATGGATACAATATCTCCAGGTATTGTCGTTCTTTTTAACCAAAACGACAAGTGACGCCCACGGACTGCAAGAAGGTTCGATAATATCTTTGGAGAGCATTTAGTCCACCTCCGTTTGAATCACCTGGCCTTCAGCCGCAGACACGCGGTAGGGACGCCGTTGTATAGGAGGAGCGTCACCAGTGTAGATTGGATGGGTGACGACACGGGTTCGACCTAGCGGGCGATTGCCAAAATCAAAGATGTCTTCATAAGACATCAGAATGCGGCGAAGGGCGTCGGCGTAAGCAGGTCGTAAATCAGTAGCTATCATTAGTGTAAACTTGTCGTTGCGCGAAGTAGGAGGGGCAGAAGCTGCAGTAGTGTCGAATCGTGGTTCGGGCATGAGAGCAGCTACTCCACAGTCTTCCAAAGGAGACAGCAACGCGAGAGATACACCCTCAGGAAGCACTTACAGACACGAACCAAAGAGGAGGCCACGCTTGATTGTTGACAAGAGTTACAATTAAGCTTGGCAGTGCTATTTGATGGGCCAGGATGACGTCGCAAAGTGGGGACACCACGTAAGGAGCATCTCGAAGTGGTGGAGAAGGCGACATGAGGACGGAAGTCGCAGCATCAGGTTGCAGTCGAACAAATTCAGTACAACAAAGTCGGGACTTGTGGTCGTCGGTCGGGTCGGCAATGTAATGGGGCAGTTGAAGGCGAAGCGTGCCGGTTGCACAGTCAATAGGTGCTGAATGGTCACTCAGAAAGTCGATTCCAAGAATCACTTCGTGGGGACACTCGGCCAGCACAGCGTACACGACTGACACTCCACGGCCGGCAATGGCAACACGGGCGGCGCGCATTCATCACGGCTGTTGTACTGCCATTAGCTACTCGTACGGCAGGCGACTCGGCAGGTGCCAGGACCTTACGGAGACAGCTACGAAGATGTGATCGCATAACCGACACCTGAGCGCCAGTATCGATGAGGACTTGAACGGGTACATCATCAACAAAATTTCAACAAGGTTCGGTCGAGCAGTAGGGGTCAGCAGAGGTTTTGCAGTCCGAGTCGTCAATGCAGCCGCATTTCCGGGTGCTGCATTGGTTAGTTTCCTGAGAAGCGGCCCGCGTAGAACGAGGACGAGGGACGTCGAGGTGTAGGCGAACGGGACTGACGGCGTTGCGGCGAGGGCGAGCGGCTAGTGGCGTGTCCCCAAGGTGGAAGGCCGGCATGATATGGTTCAAAGAGGGGCGAGAGAGGCCGAGGGTCTCGGTCGAAGCGGCGATCAGCATATGGTCGAGGCAAGTACTACCAACGGCTGCTACGGCAGTGGCGGGAGCTGTGCCCGACCCGGGAGCAAGCAAAGCAAATTGGCCTATCATCCGGTGTTCGCCACTCAGAGGAGTTCAGGTATCGAGCCGGGAACGACTGCCGAGGTGCAGCAGAGGCAATGACTAGCGGTAGGGGTGTGACGTGGGCGAACGCCAGACTGGATATACGGAGAATGCCAGATAACTTGAAACTAGAAAAAAAACCGAGAAGCAGACATAGACAACGCGACAGGAAGGTGGCTGGACTAACAAGTGAACTTCATTCATGAAGAAAAAAAAATGTTCTCCTAGTATAACCATGGGCTGCTGAGCACGAGGTCGCGGGATCGAATCCCGGCCACGGCGGCCGCATTTCGATGGGGGCGAAATGCGAAAACACCCGTGTGCTTAGATTTAGGTGCACGTTAAAGAACCCCAGGTGGTCAAAATTTCCGGAGTCCTCCACTACGGCGTGCCTCATAATCAGAAAGTGGTTTTGGCACGTAAAACCCCAAATATTATTATTATTATCCTAGTATAACCATGTGCCAACTAGCTCAACAAGGCACTCTCATGGACTGGATGTCCGTGTTTCCAATTTCTTAGCGGACAACAGCTTGAATGAGCAAGACGGTCATGTTGTCATACGTACGGGGGCAGTGAGAACTTGGAGCCACAGCCTCAAGTTCGCGACAGATGACCTGCGTCAAGCTTGGCGTTTTAGGCGAATGTGACGCCGGAGGGTCGTTATGTGAGGCTGGAGGGTCTTTGCAGGAGGAAGTGGCAGCCGTATTCGGAAGTCGGTCGAAGCCTTGTAAGCGTGTTTGCTCTTCGCTTGCTCAAAATTCCGCATTCCTTAATGATAGACTCAACCGTTGAGCAGTTTCTGCAAAGCAGGAGGTTGAACGCATAGTTCGCGATGCCCTTTAAGACGTGTCCAACCTTATCGGCTTCCAGCATGTTTGCGTCCTCTTTACAGCAGAGAGCCAGAACGTCTTGAATATACGCGACGTACGATTCTGTTGATGTCTGGGCACGAGACGCTAGCTCTTCCTTGGGCTCCATTTGACGTCCCACAGGTCTTCGGAAAAGATCGCGTGGATTTTCCTTGCAGTAGTCCGAGCTTCTAATGTCGGCTTCATGCGGCTTCATTCGCAATGTTTAACTTCATGCACTTCCAGCATTGCAGTGGTTTTGGTATAAAGGGGCGAACTGCGTGTCAGAAGTGGCCCACCTTTACATGTGATGATGGGATCCGCCCTTAAATATGATCTTAACACCTGTGACGTGCCGAGACGAAACGCGCTTGTGGTGAGGTGTTTTCTATAGCTGGCTTGATTAAGACCGACAGATCGGCGTTGACAATGGTTTTGTCAACATCGTAAATTACACCAATACTGACTTCTTTGCCCAGCGGAATACGAGGGCGGACTTTCATCCCGTCAAGTTCCGCGACTTTCTGCAACGAATCCAACACAGCCGAGTGTTCTACGTCAATCGCAAGGACGTTTGACTCATATGACTGATTTCATTCGGAACCAGCGCCTCTAGATGTGAAGACGCCGCTTGCCTGTTGACGCGTCTCAGGTTGCCAGTGGCGAGAACTGGCGCGATCGATGAGGATGGTGAGTACCTCGTTATTCCACGAAGATCTCATGACGGACGTACTCCAACTCGATGATGTGTTGAGAAACCTTCTCTTTGCTTTACGACTCCGCACTAGCTCGAAGGTGTCGTCACAAGATTCTTTACTGCTGACATAGTACTGCATGGTGTGGTCGCTGTCGGTGTCCTCTCGGTGCCGTTGCGCTTCCCGGAGGCAGCCGCCGCGGGCACTGCCAAGTCCGGTGGGCGCGCGTGTGACTGCATCTCCATCGCAACTAAACAAGAAACCGCAATTTACTGGCAGTCTAAGAAATTCACAAAATCTGTAGAGCTGGTAGACTCGGCGTTCTGATTGAAAAGCACTTCGTCTTCGTCCCGTCAAGGCCATTCCGAATTGTTCAGTTAGTGATGGTGGTGTTGCAGCAGGCGAGGTAAGCGTGGCATACAATGCCAGCAATTGTTCCGCCTGCCTCCTGTGGATTGAGTTCAGGAGTGTGTCACCAGGTGTCGAAGAGCCCCGTATCTCGCACGAAGGCAACCGTCAATCGTTGCGCTCTCTTAATGATTGCCGCGCGCCCTCCGGGGAAAACGACGTCTTGAAATGTCCTGTGCCAAACACCATTCTTTTGCAGACTGTCGACTATGCAAGCCGCCCTCCTCAGCGAGGCACCGGAAGACCAGGAGTGGGCCGTCCGGCGGGCCAGGGCCGTTGCCGAGGATTTTGGAAGATTTTCCTCGGGTGATGGACACCTGGCAGCCTAGCCCCGGGCACCAACAGTAATAACCGTCGGACAAATAAAGTTTATTCCTATCCTATCCTATTTCTTTTCTGTCTTTGTCGAAATGCGGGCATAGCCAAATTAAATGTTCAGTGACGCCAACATCATCACAGAAGGCACAGAGCGGGGAAGCACATCATCCAGTCTTGAATAACCAAGCCTGAGTCGGTTCTAATGCGGCACAACAGCGTTGCTTCTTCGCAAGTAACCCCACGGGTCGAGCAGGCGTGGTGTGGAGTCTTATTGATCGCCCTATAAAGGGATTGCGGATTATATCCTTAGAGTTCTGACAGTTGTTTGGCGTTCTCAACTTTGGGACACATGTCAGCGCTAGGCGTGCAATAGCGTCAGCTCTCTCATTTCCTTCAATTCCTGCATGCATGGGGTGGGATCCACTGAAATTTTACGCTAAATCCCTTGCTCATTAGATCTTTAATCAGTGCCGGAGATTGCCTTGTAAACATCTCTCGAGGTAGGCCACGGGGAAATCATTGTAACGCTGACTGAGTCCGACTACAACACCACGTCTCGTGCAGAATAGGCGCGTAGTTTTCGCAAAGCCGCAGTAATCGCGGCGCTTCTACTGTTGTTGACGAAACTACGCTATCCAGGTGGACAGATCATGACACATTAAGGGAAGGTATGCAGAATTCCGCAGGGCAGAGAGAGAGAGAGAGTAAACGTTTATTGTAATAGAGGTTGTTGGGTTATGGTGGGTGGAGCCCCTCCTCCAGGGCCCCGCTGGTTATAGCGGCTCGCCGGGCCTGGTGAAGGGTCGCCAGTTGGCTTCCCAATTCCACTTCCGCGAGTCGCGCCTCCCACGACCAGTTATGTAGAGTGTTGTCTAGCAGCGGCGAGGTGGCAGCCGCCGGACGTAACGGACACTGGAATGTTATGGGTTCCAATGTTATGTGTTCCTCGGCAGGGCAGCTATCTGTCTTTGCACACACCGACCCATCTGCGTACACTTGTAGGTGGCTTTGAAACGCTGTGCTCAAGTGGTCCAGCACAAGAAACCTTGCTTCGGCGGTGGAAATGATGCATCTCGCCGTTAAGTGGGGTACACTGAGGCAGCAGATAACATCTGAAAAAGACCATGGCGGTTCGAGGCGACCCCGTTTAGGCCATTCCGATCCTAAAAATCGGAAGGTGTTCAGTGCAGCATGGATATAAGAGCGAGTTCTTACTCTTAGCTGCCAGAGAAGCGCCTTACCTGCGGGGGACTCGCCCAGCCTTACTAGTTGCGTCAGCAAGGCCTGACATGCCATAAGGCGGAGTGGAAGAGACTCTGCTTCATTACTAACCTTTTCGTTTGAAGCCGCCTAAGGAACTCCTGTCGCTAAACAGAGTCACTTTGTACACTGCTTCCAAGCGCTCGAATTGACTCGGCAACGGTGATATCAGCGGCAGCTGATAGAGAATGCGGCTTGCTATCAGCGCAGCGTTCAGTTTAAGCATGGACATATGAGTGTTTCCCCAATGTACACCTGTCATGCGACGAAGTGCATTGACTCTTTGCACTGATGCAGCCGCAATACTTTCAACTGCGCGTCGCCATATCAGCTTGCTGTCGATGGTGACGCCCAGTAATCGAACACTACTTGCACGACAAATTGGATGGCCTCTAATATTCAGCGTCAGGCACGTTGACTTCCACCTCACTCCCAGGAAAAGCACGTAGGCAGATTCTCACGCTGATAATGATAGGCCAAGCGTAGGTAAGTGACGATCGATGACTGAGATTGCAACCTGGGCTATCCGGACCAAACGTTTGTGTTGATACCCCGAGATCTAAATACAGATGCCATTTACGTAGATGAACATTTTAACTGCCGTCTAACTTACCTTCAGTGCGTCTGGAAGGCTGGATATGGGACGGGAGATAGGACACTTCCTTGTGGGATGCTGAAGGAAATGCGTAGGTTTTTCGCTCATTATATTTCCGAGCTTAACATGGACACTTCAATCTCTAAGATATCCATGGATGAATCGAAGAATCAATGGCACTACTTTGTGTATGCTGGGTTTGTCAGTACAGAAGACGGACAGATCATCTGCGTAAGCCCTGGGTTGTTAGAACTTGAAGATGTTAAAAACCGGAATGTCTCCACCTTGAATAATGCTAATACACAACGGTTGGGTAAAAGGCAGATAGAAGTGGCGATAAGGGACACTCTTTTACCGAAGAAAGTAAGGGCCCAGGCTTTGAAACAGTACTATCAAGAATGATGTGAGCAGAACAATGAATATAGCACATGCAAACTCCTTTAAAAGAATTGATCCAATATTTACATGTTCTAAAAGTCCAAACAAAGAACAAGATTAACGCTATCAAAAGCTTTCGATAAATCAATCTGAAGTAGCGCGAACTGTTCGGAGTGGGATAACCTTTGTAGAATCTCCCAGAAGAACATGGCATTCCTACAGACTACAAAACAATGATCAGTTGTTTCAGCATGTGGACGCAAACGGCAGTTCCTCAACCATGGCACGAAACGGCGCCTTTTCTCCAACCAGGTTTTGGCAAAAATGTTTTGACCCCTCAAGGAATGATCATTCGATGGACACCGCTCAAGTACATCTATACATAGCATTCCAAATAAGGCGCACTGTAAAAAAAAAAAAAACAGGAAACAATGTGTCTATGAGTGCAGCACAATATTTTTCCTGGAGGCAGTGAAAATACAGTCCATACTAAAGGGAGCCTTTAGAAAGTAAAAACCTTTTAAAAATATATTTCAGGAAGCCTTAATGGCCGTTAGTGCATCTGTGATAGATGACGAAGCCACTATTTCTGGGATGTAGTTGATGAAGAGAAGTTGTAACATCTCTATTAGAAATAGACTGCTTACATCACGAGAGGAGAAAAACCGGGAGACAAGCTGTCGAAAGAAAGGTTAACCAGGAATAAAAATTCGCGCAGAAACTCCTCTTGGAGTTATCTAAAACAGACGTAAGCATTTGCTACTAATCACCTGCCTTACGTCGCCGTATGCTGCTGTGTTTGGTATAATGGCGAGAAACACCGCCAAAGTCCTATAGATAGACGGAGAAACGCAGTTGCAAGGTCGCGATATTAATTAGACCAGCATAATACGACGGCGTCATGCTGGCGGCTTTCTGACGGTAGTTACGACACATTGTAAAGCACGTTCGATTTCTTTCGCAACGCCTTCTTTTTTTTCGGATTTCGGCTTTGTGGGAATATTCTTGCTATCATACTGGGTAAATTATATATAAAACTTGGCTCCGACAAATGTGGAACCGGTGGTTACCGCTGAAATCGCCTTTCTTTTCAAAACCGTGGGATACCGCTGCATAGACCAAGGAGGTCGGTGTTTACATTGACGTGCAGCGCTCACGTCTTCGACAACGTGTAGTCGCTACAGTTTACTCTCTACCCACACCCGCAGTGCAAGACGAGCGTAATACAGCGCTGGTACCATACATGTTCCTCTCGAAAAAGAAGACATCACTGTTTCTATTTTCATGTGAGAATCGTTCAGTGTCCCATCGGCTGCCCCATCGCCAGAGCTGTAGGAAACGGTTTACATTCCCAGGCGGATCCCACGCCTCCGGACCATGCCGTCGAGCTCTGGCGAGCATTACTGTTGTTCCTCCAGGACCCGGCGACACCAGCGGTCGTCCATCGGCTCCGCGACAGCCACAAGAGTCATGCGGCCCCAACTTAGCTGCCTCCAGGACGTTCGTTAATAAAAGGGAGGCAGCCTCACCCTTCCCCTTTTGCAATAATACCCCCACCCTTTCCACCGCAGCGCCCTCGGTGCATTCTAAGTGAAATAAACGTGGTTTCATTTATTCATTCATTCATTCAGGCGGAAGGAAGTCGTTAGTTAGAAGAAACCTATATTTATTACATTTGTGTGCTTGTTTTTAAGGGTATACAAATCGCTATGCATGCGCACGCTATTAAAGATAAGATTAACGCCGCGGCATGTATCAAACATTACCGATTACGCAACGTGAGTAGCCAATAGGATAGCTCGCCCAACTGACGTCACCACGTAGCAGTAGACTGGGCGACTGAAAACTCACCGGAGCGGCGCCGCGGCGATCGGTAGCGATGCACATCTTTAAAACCTTATAACAAATAACACGCTTTACTCAGCGCGCTCAAATGTGCCACTTAATGACGAGAAAGGCCCACCCCGTTCGCACAGAATCGTCTAAACAGTTTCAGGGTCCCTCAAACGACGACAGGAGCAGGCAGCTGTTCCCATTTCACGCCACCCCACCCACTCTCCGCATTTCCTTTCGTGCACGTGTTTATACTCAAAATCCGACGCTACAAAGTGCAGCAGCCCCGGCAATAGTAAAAGTCCCCCATGCGGAGACAACAGGCGCGAAGAGAAGGAGGAGGCCGGGCAAAGGGGAAAAGCAGCGATCGAGGGGAGCGCAGTGCGTGCCAACCTATATCGACGCACGCGCGCGCCGATCGTCCCGGTGAACTTGAGACCCCCGCCGCCGCCGCATCTGAGCTGGCGCACGCCCGGCGGCACGCGGAAATAAGTCAGGAGTCCAACCCGCGACGAGGAGGGGAAGCCGTCAAAACAAACGTGTTTCTGCCTCGCGGTCAGTGGCACGCGCGCGCTATTTTGAGACGGCGCGCGCGCTCCTCGCCCTCCTCGTTCTTGCCACGCGCGTCGCATAAGCGCGAACTCAAAAGCGCTGCTTGCCGTTTCGTCCTGTTACCGATTCGCTTTCCTCTGGTCCACTGGCCCATTTATGGCTGATGTAACTTCCGCGTCCTGAACGCCGAAGAAAGTGCGTCCCTTGTGCGTAAGAGCGCGCGACACGGAAAACAGCAAGGTGCGCGCGACGTGAAGGGCGCGTGGGCTGCGCGGGAAGGAAGTCGACTCGCAGTCGGCCTCGGACGCTGCTTTTTTTTTTTTTTTTTTGATGCTGTGCAAGAGCAACAAGATGGCCTCCATCTCCTTGTCGGGAGCACGAACCGCGGGGTGTTGTTCTGCGCGTGGTCATACGTTGTGCGTATAAAACGGATTAGAGCGAGCGTCGAGGAAAGTGGGCCAGACGCTACATAAAGTGCATGGCGGCGATTGTGCGACAGGTTTCTTACGCCAAGCACGATTGCTGTAGAGCTCCCGCTGAAGACCGCAACTGCGCATGCTCCCTCCTTCATAGATGCCAGACAGCCATTTCGGCACCGTCTTCGCAACAAGTGGAGATTCCTGTATGGTATATGTTTAAACAATGTTATAAGCGATGAAATCCATTGCTTGTTATTTACTTCATCAGACAACGATGACTGCGCAGAGGAGGATATCGGTCACGAGATGGGGTACTTGCAAGGGGCGACTTCCCAGTGTGCGTGTTGCTACAGTATCGCTACTTCGCTGCTTGAGATTACCCCCACAGGTCCCGCGGTATATATATATATATATATATATATATATATATATGTGTGTGTGTGTGTGTGTGTGTGTGTGTGTGTGTGTGTGTGTGTGTGTGTGTGTGTGTGTGTGTGTGTGTGTGTGTGTGTGTGTGTGTGTGTGTGTGTGTGTGTGTGTGTGAGGGGGGGAGGTTTGCGCGCTTCATTTTTTGGTGTTCAATCTGTTGCGCTCCACGCTGCATTAATTTGACGTCTTCTACGAAAAAGGTGATATCCGAAGTTTCACACTGCCTCAACCTCATCGGTCAATTATTGAGACAGCTCAATCCTTCTGTATCTTTTGCAGGGGTAACGTAATAAACAACTTTCAATATCATACGCAGTTTTGGTCTCCAGTGAAGTTAAAGTACATGCCAATGTATAACCAGCGGTGACAGCTCGGACAGAGCCTTTTGTAAATAACGCCGAACTCACTTCCTTGCCAGAACCGTTGGAAGAGCGCTGTCACAAAGACCCAGAATATTGCCCAACCATATCAACAAATACGTTGTCTTCCACCCTGACACACGGAAAGAACATCTATTACGATAAATAACGAGAAAATGTATCTGACAGAATTGTTTTTACTTCGATGTGACTGAGTCGCTGGCAGCCCGTCGCTTGCCATCAGTGTTGCCCAACTTGTCAACCAATGTAGTAGCGCCCTAACGCAATATCAATCTTTTTCGTCCGCTTGCCAACAGCTACCTTCCATTGACAATAATTTTAGAGGACTTCCATTCGTCTCAGCACCAGAGATAACATATCAGGTTAAATTTTACTCTGAACATTCTTCCCGGCTTAGGTGGTGGCGTGATTTCCAAAGGTAATTTTGTAAACGAATGATACTGTTGCGAGAACTATTTATTGAATATCTGTGGTTCCCCTAACCACAGGGAATGGGAGGGCATGGGATAGGCAGGACACGGCTGAGATTAGAAGTTAAGTAGGGTGTTAGGTAATGGGTTTCTTCAATGGCAGTCATGAAGCTAGAAGCATAAGTAAGAGCGGTATCAATAGTTAGGGTATTCCAATCATTGGCTGTGTGTAGAAGAAACGATTCTTGGTATAATGCCGTACCGACAAGAAGCGGGTGCCCATCATTTAGGTGGTTGTTGCGTGTGATATGTTGCGCTGGTGTGATTGCCTTTGAATCTGAACACAATGAATCGAAAACACTTATGAAAGAGAGAGAGACGGGCACATTTACTGTGCGAAGCGAGGGTAGGAAAAGGTAGGAAGATAAGTTTGTCCTTTTGTTGCCGAGATGCTACAATTGCATAGTCGTGAAGGATCAACGATCCATCTTTCACTACTATTCCAATTATTCTCCGTGACATTACAATGATTCAGGCGCTATGAATCATTATAATGCATGGTTTTCGATAGTGATCACTATTGCGAATGTGTCATTCTCATAAAGCAATGAGTACCTCTTGCGGTGAATGTCTTGCGGTGAATGCGGTGAATTTAAATGTACCGTGAGCTTGCCAATACACGTCTTAACTTTCTTTGTAGACACTGCTCCAAGCGTGCCAGCCCCATTTGCTTTGCGTTCATTTCATTCATTTGCTTCGTGTGAAAGTTAACGAGTACAAAGTAATTACCTGTAGCCACAAGCGTAAGCAGGAAGAGAGAGAACATGATCTTTCCAGCAAGGTTTCTCTTCGAAAAGGGAGGGTACGAGCTGTGTGATCGACTTTAGGATTTTTAGCACGTTGCATAGCTTTTATGCATGCACTTTTTTCTTCCTTTCTCCCTCTTTATCTCCTCTGTTCCTGTAAAACTTTTATGCCATTTACCCCTTTCTTCAGCACAGGTTAGTCAGCCGGTATTTACAGTTGCTAACTTCTCTGTCTTATGCTATCTTTTTCATTCTCCTCTTCCTCCTCCTGTGACGAAAAGCTAGCGTTCATGGGGAAGCAAGTAGACTCTACATGATTCCTACCCTGCCAATTTAATTTCTAGCGTGCAGCAGCATTCTCCATAAAATTTCACACCTCTCAGACTCTCAAGGAGACCAGCAGAGTGGGTGCAGCATTCGCTATGAAAATAAATATCCGGTAGGGAGATCCGTCGCCAGCGTTAACCATCACATGTTAGGTTACCTCTGGCAAGAGCGCTAGTCAGTTTGGAGCACACTTTATCATCAGGTTTGATATATGCGTTCTAGCACGCGCACTCTCGTTAGCTGAGTGGGACACCGCGCATACAAGGTGCACCAGACAGTCACAGACTGAACCCTTCGCTGCAACTCAGACCTCCAATTGGACCGCACCGACGCGAAGCGGTTCTTCACTGTCGGTTGTGGTTGGGAGCTGCCTTCAAGAAAGCTTATTCAACAGTAATTGAAATGGCTGACAGTTCTGCATGCGATCTCTGCCGCGTAGAGGAAAGCACTGAACACCTATTGTGTCACTGTTCTCAGTTTGAAGCACAAAGACAATCTATGGCCAACGCATTCAGGAAACTAGATGATCTTATTCTGAGTGATCAGACAACACTGGTCCCCATTGATCATCGGCTCAAAAGGCACTAAAGGCACTTTTGTGCTTTCTGAGAACATCTGGCTTGTGCGAGCGCCGTTGACTCTGCAGTACTGTTCGTGCATGTATCTGTACCGGCATCTCTCTCTTTCTCTCCCTTCTTTCTATTCTCCTCCTCCCCCTTCCCCCAGCGCAGGGTAGCCAACCGGCTCTTGACTGGTTAACATCCCTGCCATCGTTTATATATATATATATATATATATATATATATATATATATATATATATATATATATATATATATATATATATATATATATATATATATAGAGAGAGAGAGAGAGAGAGAGAGAGAGAAAGGTGTATATATATATATATATATATATATATATATATATATATATATATATATATATATATATATATATATATATATATATATATATATATATATATACACACCTTTCTCTCTCTCTACGTGTATGCCAAGACAAACGGCATGAATTATAGGCGGAAAGAGGCCCGAGCCCCCATCGGAAAACTCCGGAGGGGGCTCGGGCTCCGGAGCCTCCTAGCAGTCGGCGCCTATGGCATGAATACCCTGCATACTGTTTAGAGGTGAGGCTAAATGCAGCCTTCGACTTCGAAACTCAGCTTTGAAAAAGAGTATGGCAGGCATGAAGTAGACATCATCGCATAGATCTACTCTGACAAGGGCAATAGCAGGTTCCGAAAAGCATTCGCCATCAAATGTGACCTCTGAAAAGACGACATACAGGTTTGGAGCAGCGTTCAATTTCGAAACGTTCCCATGGCAGAGAAATCGGAAGACTCAAGACGGAATAAGCAACCAAAATCAACTTAGGAAAGAAGATCGGTGTTAGCGGAACAACTACCTCGTACGCTTGCTTCTGACAGGGAGAGTGTCAGACTTAGAGAAGTTTAACAAGACGTGTTGCTGAGCGAGCTGATTCATGATAAGAAATAGGCTAAAATAGCAAGAATGACGCTGACAGACAAGGGAACAACCCACTTGTTAGAGAACACTGGTGCAGTTCGCTGTCCTGTCCATGCTTTTTCTTCCTCTTTTTCAAAATTTATTCCGTATCAAGAAGCAGTTCAACATCAAAATCAACTTTGGCGAGGAAACTGGGTGGCTCAAAAATAAGTCAGCATCAGAGATTCCCTGCAGCAACCGTACCAACTTGCTGAAAGCAGCATTCACCAACAAGCGTTACCTTTGGCAAGAAGGCCAGTAGGCATGGAGCTGCTTTCATCGTGTAATTTTTGGCTAGAATGCTAGACGGCTCGTAAACATATGTCCATCGCCAAAGCTCATCTCCAATAATACCAAATTTACTCCCACTTCATGAGACTATGGAACCTTTTTTTTTTTTTACATAGAACCTCATGTAAAATTATGTTGTGTGTTGATTGCGAAACAAATACGCAATAAGTTTCAAATATCAAATCAATCTTTTTTTTTAATGCAGTGGCGTTGAAGGAACATAATAAAGCCCTGTGCAATGACCTGACGAAGCATGTACATCTAGAATAAAGACCACCCGACTCGAAATAGAAGCGTAGTTATGCTTTTACGTGGAACATGTGCCTTATTCGGATGTCCTGACATAATTCAAACATAAGCTTGCGGTATGGACAACGAAAAACAAACTTGCACGTGATCAGTTCCCAGCCGTACAGCCCAATCAGGTTTCTAGCGTTCCTACAACGCATACTCCGCCAAGGCAGCTTCTAGGTCATATCCCTGTCTCGTTTCCAGTTGTTGTGAAGGCCGTATTATACGAGATATCGCGCAATCCGGCATATTGTATCGAATAGTGAGCCGCAGTCATTGATGCGTAAACTTTTTCATATCGTTGGCATATTAGGCGAATAAAAACAGCCTTAGTTTTGGCGTGTTAAATCACCTCATCCAGTAATGAAAACTACCTCGAGTAGGGCGAAACCCGGCCTTACTGAATCGGGACCCTCGGTTAACCCCTTTCTTCTCGTTCATTACATAACGAGGGTCTCGAATCAGGCAACACTGGTGCCTTCACGTAGCACGTGGGTGTTTATTGACCAGTTGCCTTCACCCAAAAAGATCACGTACTCGTGACGCCTGCGACAGAAAGGATGTTCCACATCCGCCGCCAAGGTTTGTGAGTGGTCGCGCTGGCTAATACTCCCAGGGCTAGCTCTCGTAGTAAGAAATAAATACCCCGGAAAGGGGATTGGAAAACGGCGCCGCGGTAGCTCAATTGTTAGAGCATCGTACGCACAATGCGGCAAGTTGTTTTTTTTTTCATACACTTTCATTTCCATTAATTTATAATTTCTTTATTTCAGTTATTAAGCACAAGTAATTTCCCCTGTGTTGTCCTTGGTGTCTTTGCTTGTTAGCTTCTTATGATACTAACAAACTAAATTACAGTTATCCTTGAAATCTCACGGTCCGTACACGTGAATAAACGATATTGATTACGCGGTATGAATTCAGCAGAGATAAAAATGGGAATATATCGAACTTTGTTCTCCCAAGCGTAATCAAGGGGCACGAACTCTTCTTCATGTCCATTGCTCCCACGAGCAACGGGAACGGACCAAAACTCAGCGCGTCTTATTCTATAGTAATGTTCCTGTGCCTCAACCTAGGCTAGGTGGCGTATGCAATTTACATTACTTCGGGTCTCTGTTTTAAATGCAGCATTTCGCTACGTGCCGGTTCCGGCACGGTAGCGATGTCGCCGAGACAAGCGGCGCGTCCTAATTGATAGCTTCCGACAGCCTCCGACCTACAGGCGACCTCTGCAGCCAAGCCCACCCGCAGCGCGCCCGCGCGCACGGTTGATAGTGCCGCGCACGGGAGCCGTACATTCGCAAGGACCTTGATTGAGCCGAGCGAGTCAAACATCCCCGCGAGTCGCTCGCACCGTCTCCGCGGCATTCCAAAAAGTCCGCGCGGAATGCGTCGCGCACGCGCGCACCAACGGCGCCGCACGACGGCCTACATCGAGGAACGGGGCCCTCGTCGCTGCGCATCGCCTCGTCGAAATCGCCGCCGAAATCACTGCCGGCAGCGGCGCGATCTGCTTTCGCGCTTCGCCTTGTGGCGCGGATGCAGGCAGCGAAGGTGACCCGGTAAAGCGTGCGGGGATCGGTATTCGCGGCACTAAGGCGTCGTCGCCCTGCACGGCACGTTCGCGCGTCACTCAATTTGACGGACCCTAGCGATTATACATTCTCGGGACGTTGCCGTTCGTCGCCCGCCCCCGGTCAGAAGATGTGGGCTAAAGGACTCGCTTTTTTTTTTTCGATAACAATTATGTGGACACTCCAGGGGCGCTATAACGCAAAACTATTCCAAACTTTTCTATTCCAATTCTGCTATCAGCCCTCCACGACTGGTCAAAAACTTTTTTCGGCCACCTCCACTTCACCTGTCTGTCATGCGATGTCACGAAAACCGCGAAAGCTCCCCATCTGATATGATGTGTACACACTGATTATGCATGATTTGACAGAAAAAAAGAAAAACAGTTATTTCTGATTCGACCCCTTTTCGCGATTAGCCCTCAGCTATTGGTAAAAAGTTTTCGGGCTGCAACAAAGGCACAAATAGGGAAACCATAAAGAAGTTAGACACAAAGGTAACAAACACCATGAGATTAATCAAACGAATTACTAACAAGCACCAAGGTATGAAGGAAGAAAGTATCATACGGCTCATACAATCATTCGTAATCAGTCAGATCACATACATAGCAGCCTTCCACAATTGGTTTGCAGCTGAAAAGCGTAAAATTAACAACCTGATAAAGAAAGCATACAAACTAGCACTAGGGATTCCCATGAGTACGAGCACGGATCTCTTGCTAAAGTTAGGACTCCACAACACACTGGACGAACTCATAGAATCACAACAAACATCTCAAGTAGAACGACTAACCAAAACCAAAACGGGACGGCATATACTAAGCAAACTAGGAATGAATTACCGCAATCTATACGGGGAAAAGAGGACGATAACGAGACATTCGTGACAAACTCCTAGTACCAAATATACCCAAGAACATGCATCCAGGTTACAACGACGGCAGACGCAAGAGTAGAGCAGAGAAAATTATCTGAAGCTTTGGGTCAGACGACAGAGCAACCTTCGTAGACGCGGCTGAATACCCAGACAGAAATAGCTATGTAGCAGTAATCGTAGATCACACCCAAAAACCCCTTACAAGCATCTCAGTTAATACCAAACATTCCGAGACAGCAGAGGAGGTAGCCATTGCACTAGCATTGGTCTCCACGAATGCTCAGTACATCATTAGCGATTCTCAAGCGGCCATTAGAAATTATGCAAAAGATAGGATCTCTCCTGAGGCATGGCACATCATCAGAGTCAATGAAGCAAAATTCTCCGATGCAGAGAAGAACGGCAGGCAGTTGCTCTGGTTCCCAGCGCATACGACTCCAGACATTCCCGCAGTCAACATCAACGAGGTAGCACACCGCGAAGCTCGAGGTCTTACTCGCCAAGCTGAGCAAAGAGTGACTCCCATCGGTCAGGAGAACGCGGAGGAGGAAATCTGGAGAGAAAAAGATATATTAACAAGATTTAGCGATGTTACCAAATTCTATCAAAACCGGAGGCGAGTATTAATACCGCCTCACACTAAACTGAAAAGAGCTGAGTCCGTTACTTGGAGGCGACTACAAACAGAAACTTATACGAGTGCCGTGCAACCAAAAATTTTCTACCCCGATATATACGACAGCGATATGTGCAAGCTATGGACGTCTGTTAGAGCCACCCTTCAACACATATTGGGAGGGTGTGAAATATACCAAAATAAAATGGCTGTCTCCCCAGAAAATCTACGGGCGCGGTGGTCGGCCGCGCTGCTCAGCTCAAAACTCCAAGACCAACTTTGGGCCGTCCAGCGAACCAAGGAAGCCGCACGGGAGCAGCAGCTCCCAGTGGCCATCTAGGCGGCTCCAGGCCCGGGCCTCCCAATCGCCGGATTCCAAACAAAGTTATCACATCATCATCACCCACTTCACCTGCCTGTCACGCGACGTCACAAAACCGCACAAACTCACCCCGTCAAAGTGACGTGTACGCGAACAAGATGCATTAATATGCCGAACAAAACTGAATTTTCTTCGGAATAGCCGCAGGCTGCCCCGTTCCGAAAGGCATAAAAGATGGCTGCCGCCGATCGCTGAGACGCTGGCTACTCGCACATGCCGGAGAGCATGGGTGTATTTGCGTATAATGAAACTTCTTGCGTGGCCGTGTAACGTTTTCGAGCACTTTAGGCACGTTTACCACCTCATTCTGCCAACTCTTCTTTGCTGAGGGTCAGTTCAGCGTCATTCTTAAGCTTCCGTTGCATGCCGCCGCGATTTTCGACCAGCTACCACAATCTAAGTAAGGGAAAGCCGACCAATCGCAGACGCCGGCACCACCCTCTTCATCCGGTTATCGATTTTCAGTGCACTGGCTCTGCCCCAGCGGATCCCTCTCCACTTAAGCGTTCTCCTCGCCTCTTGTCAGCCAATTAGATACGACAAGCCGCTCAGTGTAGGCAATGCTATTCGTTTTTCAAGCAAATAAAAGTGACCTCCTACGAACGAGGAGAGTGTTTGCTTGGTCTGTACAGACAACCCTACGGGTGACCGCCCGGTGCTTGCGTCGGTGGTTACGCAAATTTGACGTCAGGAGATTGGAATAGAAACATATTGGAATAGTTTTACGTTATAGGGCCCCACGTGCATGTTTGCCGTCGCCGTCACCATCGCCGTGATGTTCCATGCACACACACACACATATATATATTGTGACGCAGCAGTTATCACGACGTTTATTCCGCGTCAAAGACTGGGCGAACCGACCACGCCCACAGCACGGATCACACTCGAGAGCCAGCCCCACAAGCGGTGATGAAGAACCCCATATGAACCCCACGTGATGATGATCATGTACAGATGACAAAGAATAGCTTATAAATTCCCACAATATATATATATATATATATATATATATATATATATATATATATATATATATATATATATATATATATATATATATATAGAGAGAGAGAGAGAGAGAGAGAGAGAGAGAGAGAGAGAGAGATGAAGATAAAAGGCATAGAGGTTAACCAGATATTAGTCCGGTTTGCTACCCTACACTGGGGTTGGGAGGTAGGGGTTAGCAAGAGGACGGAGAGGAAAAGGTTAAAAAAATGCCCACACAGAGACACACGCGCGCAGGCGTCCCAGTTTAGAGAGTGCGCTTCTTGCGACACTCGCAAATACATGCAGCACATGTCGCCGCGCGTCGTATGCTACATGTATGTGCGAGTGAAAACCGCGAAGGAAGCCCACAATCGCGGCTCCATTTGGCGCGCACGAAGGAGAAAGCGGAGAGCAAGCGCGCCGTCTTCCGCCTCGCGCAAGGCCGTGGGGTGAAGGGAGGGACGTAGGGGGAGCGGCATTGCGCTCCGGCAGCAACTGCACATTTCGCGACCGGACGCACGGCGAACTGAGGATCGCGGTTCAATATCGCGCGCCATATATGTAAGAAAGTGGAGAGGCAGCACGGGAAGGAGAGGGAGCGGCTTCTACTCCACCAGCAAGTGCCTACTTTGTTGACAGGTACCTTCAGACGGCTCCGTCTGCACATCCCTTTCAAGATATGAGCCGTCCCGGCTCATACATTTGCGCGCGCTGTGTTCAAGCCCCTCTTGCGTTGAAGCGATAGACCGCACGAAGGTCCCTGCGCTCGCTGCGGCTGCCGCGCTTGCTCACACCAGCCACCAGCGTTTTGCAGCGAGTGTATGCGCTCATAGAATGTGATGCGTTCATGTTTGCTTGTGCGCGCTGGCACCATGCTTCTTAATTCAATTAGTAAGCGAATGTTTTCAAGTTCATACGGCCGATAAAGCTACTATCCTTACTTCGTATAGCCGTCTACTAATTTGCCATCGCAATCGATGCTTCGCCTTTCGAGCGAAACTGCGACTTCATTGTACCATGCTTTGCTTACCATATCTTCCACGGGGCTTCCCCTAGGGTGCTCACGCCTAGGCGTATAGAAAGGTTGGCACTGGATGTAGGTTTCCACTTCGCTAATATAAGCTTCCTCTAAACCTATACATTACTTTGAATTACGCTTTCGCTAAACAGAACTCACGTGTACCTCTAGGTGCTGCGTGAAATCGACGTGTGAACAGCGGAAAACATCCGCACCTTTCAATTGACAAGAAAATGAAAGCTTCTCTTGAAGCTTACTTAATTAAATTGTGGAGTTTTACGTGCCAAAACCACGATCTGATTATGAGGTACACCGTAGTGGAGGACTCCTGAAAATTTGGCCATCTCGGTATCTTTAAGGTGCACCCAATGCACGACACATGGGCGTTCTTGCATTTCGATCCCGCGACCTTGTGCTCAGTAGCGCAACGACATAGGCGCTAAGCCCCCACGGCGGGTGCATGGTACTTTTTCACAAGGTTAAATGAGCAGTCGACCGTTCCTTGCCAGCGAAATAAGGCGGAAGTAAAACTCGTTTTCGATTCCAGGTAAACAAACTTATGTTTTAGTAGAACGAATAAATGGTCAGATTACTTATCGGTACCTCAAAGAGCATGGCTACGCGCGCCATTGAATGAATTATAGGGTTTACGTGCCAAAACCGCTTTCTGATTAGGAGGCACGCCGTAGTGGGAGATCCTGAAATTTCGACCACCTGGGGTTCTTTAACGCGCACCTAAATCTAAGTACACGGGTGTTTTCGCATTTCGCCTCCATTGAAATGCGGCCGCCGTGGCCGGGATTCGATCCCGCGACCTCGTGCTCAGCAGCCCATCGTACGATCGTATGCATTTGCTAAAGTGTGTCCCGATGTAATCGATGCTCCGTATATATACTTAGTTGCCTTCGCGTTGTTTACGAAGCGTTCCCTGTAATGTCCTTTCCTGGGTTGAAGGTTCTGCTGATAACATTAGATAATGTTTGATGCAGTACGCATGAGCACCTTCTAGCTGTCGCGATTGTATATGCGTATTTTTTTTCGTATTAACGCGATATTTTTGTCATAATGAAGCTATGACGACACAGCCTGACAAGGTATCTAATGGACAACTGTTAGCCTTTCTTGTTCGCAAGTGTTACGACTTCATCGTTTAGAATACTTGGGGTGCAGGTTGACAGAACTCATTTCATTTTGCTGATAAGGAGAACTCATAGAGAAAAGGCCGATGTATGGCAACAATTACGCGACCTTATTTATCATGTCTACGGCCACGTAAGGCTCACGCCGGCCACACTTGGGCCTTGAATTTATACAGGCCGGCTTGTGGGGACCCTACATGACCTCTGCGCGTGTGCAGGATTTGTAAACAAATTTCTAAGAACTGAGGACATCTAGCACACAAGCCCGATGCTGTAACAATTGGGCCACGGACGCTTTTCCCCCATAACGCGTGCCTCATAATTGGATCGTAGCTTTGACAAGGTAAATCCTGGAAGTTATTTAAAAATAATTAAGATGTCTTCATAGCTCAAAATGTGGGCCGCTCCCGAAGATAGTGCCCTAAAAAAAAATTACGAGTCCGACGCTACTCCTACGCCCCTCACGCGAGGAGTGGCGCGATTAATTGTGGTGCACAGTGACTGCGCCCCTACTAATGCGCCACTCGATCAGAAAGACTTTGTCTTTCATCGACTTCAAGTGGAGGTTGAATCGCCTTCCAACTTATTTAATATTAACAGGCAATAAATACAGATGCATCGTAATCGCGAATGCGTACTCGAGAGGTGTTCCGGAGGTGTCAATTTCAAAAGAGGTCGTGCAATCGATATCCAAACAATGATTACTGCTGCAGCACGATTCTGGAAGTGACTTGCTGGCGTTCAGAGTTGCTGATCGAGTCCAAGGACGCGCCGCATAGCTTTTTTTTTCGTTTTAGTCACAAAAACGCAATTGATAACTGTTGATGGGGTCTTGGGTGTCAATGTCAAAGCTAGGACCAAATAAGGCACACTGTTAAAGGGGGGGGGGGTGCACTTATTTCAGTTACCTGGCTTTCTTTAACGTCCGCCCAGAGCTCGGAACAGAAGTGTTTAGCCCCGTCGGAACGTGGCCGCCGCCACAGCAGGATTCACACCTGTGACCTCTCGCTCAGCATTAGCGAACAGCACGGTGACCGGGGGACTGCGGAGGGTCCGCTGCAAGAAAGAAAAGAAATAAAGCACATTTAATTTTTGTGAACGTAAACCAGCTGTTTCGTTCCATGCTGGTGCACCGTGCACGTATTCGCGTCCGAATAACAGCGCTATTACCCCGCCGAGTGGGCGATATGTGTATACCGCCTACGTTCCGCGTGTTTTGCTGTGCGAGAGAATTATCGCACTAATGGACCGGTGCCGCGCGTCGCCGCGCGCGACCTGTGACCGCTCCGCATCTGCAGAGTATAAAATGTGGAGCGCTTTCTCGTCAACAACCGCCGGGCCGTCCTCGGGGCGGGCGGTTTGAGCCGGCCCTTCGGCGGACGGTTGAAATTCGGGCCTTCTCTTCGCCATGACCCCGATCGCGATGGCGGGCCGATACATTTGACCGAGCGAACACGCTGGGTCGACGTTCAGCGGTCCCAACATATAGCAACCCGTTGCTCGCCGCCGAGAAGAGCTGTGTGCGGCTAAGAGTTATGGACGCGCCGGGGGCACCGTAATGACGGCCTTCGCGAGGCGACAACTCCGCGTTCCCTGGCGAAGGGGTGAACGAGTGCAGATAGCGGGCGCCGTGATAAAGCGGTAGACTACATATGTACGACGCGGGTATACGCCAGGGTCGAGACTGCTGCAGGGTTCAGAGCGACAGCGCGGCTCACCTTAGCAGCGGGTACGCTGCGCAGAGCGAACAGGTATGCGCATTCATTTCGCTTTTAATCCGGAGCTCAAGCAGAGTCTGACAGGGTGGAGATGTTTGTTTCCGTGCTGTCACTGCGCACGTATAAAATGGAGACGTTGAACGCAGTTAAGACCTGAGATGAGCAGTACGATACAGAGATACATTGGCACTAACAAAACACGTTGCCGGGAATGTTTATTTACGCTCTTTTTTTGCGTAAGCTGTTATGGGCTCATTCCAATAGCCGTGCAGCTTGGCGAAGTTGTACGCCGCCGCCAGTGCCCGTCGCAGCTATCGCCAGGGTTGAGAGAAAAAAAATACGTCCAATAACCGCCGAAACCAAACCCCAGCTCTCTGAGCGGGGGTGAGCTATTCTAGCACCGCGCCACACCAACGCATTTCTTTTTTTATATGGAAAACAAAACTGAAGATACATTAAAGAGTAAACACACCTAGCACTCAGAACTCGGGCAAACACGCACATTCGTCCAACAAGTGCATGCAGTCAAACGAAGGTTCCTGCGCAGCGTACACACTTCTCACGTAAGTAGCAAGAAGGATCTTGTAGAACGCGGGCTTTCGGCATGGTTATCACACACTCTACATCTCCATAGGCTGTATAAACAGAGTGCTATGAATGTGTCATAGGAAGGGCCGCCAGTAACTTTAAACGGAAGAAGCCTAATTGAGTAGGTAGTGGTGCATCCATTGAAGAATGTCTAAAAAAAATACAGCATCCCTACAACCTATGAAACAGTCATCTATGGTCTCGGCACGTGGACAGAGTTGACAGTTCGTTGACCATGGCACAAAGCAGCCACTCGAATTTAACAAAGTTTTAACAGGGAGTATTTCCAAATGCAACTTAAAGAAAAACATTTTAACTCCAGGTGGTATACACATTTTACGGCACCCACCTATATCCTGATAAGGTCGACTTAAATAAGGTGCACGATAGAAAGGATCTGGGAAAATCGAGTCCTCCAGTGCCACAGAAATTGCTTTTCGCCTCGCAGTGAACATGTACTCCAGGCTGAATCTTACATTCAAGAAAAGAAATGAGCCAACGACCTCCTTGAGCAAGCCCCAAGGAGCCTGTGGGACATCTTTGGCTTCTGATGACACAACTATATTAGAAAGATAATGAACTAAGCGGAGTTGTAACATTTCACGCAAAAACGATGTTTCCTGTTTTGAAAGAAAAACAGACGAGAAACAATTTAGATTTTTAGATTTGGGAATCACTTTCTCATCGTTTCTTGTGTGCTGGCACTTCAAGCCAAGGGCTAGCAAACCCATCCTCTCCTACAATTCAGCTCACTCAAAAGTCATAAAAAAAGGCATAATTCAATCCTGTCTAACCAGCGCACTTAACAAGTCCTCTGTGCATCGGCTGCAAAGCAGTGTTCATTGTCAGGTCAGCCACCTCAAAGGGCCGCGTTATCCTCACCGTGTGACATCTGTTGCAGAAAAAATGCTCAGGCAGCTCAAGGAACCTAACGTTGTAGACCAGTGTCGAGCAGGCCCTTCTGGAACTAGGTGTGCTATCATTCCGTATGTTCCCGGCATATCTCACAATCTGAGAAAACTAGGCAAACGAGCTGGTGCGCGGCTTTTATTTTCCTCTCCGATACGTCTTGGTTTGATGTGTGCCAAGATGAATGCAGGAGATCGGGAAAATAAACAGGTGTGCGCAAAGAAACATGGGCAGAAGCATGTCGGATGTGTAAAAAAAAGTTGTTTGTTCGGTTCCCTTGTCGTGTGATTCATCATATGTAGGCCAAACGGGCAGATGTCTGTATGACAGATTGTATGAGCATCAATATAAGATGGAAAACCAGCTCTCTGGTCACATTAGTGCTCATTGTAAGGCTCACAAGTGCATCCCAGATTTTAATCGAACCGGTGTTTTGAACAGAGCTGATGATCAACTGACAAGGAAGATATTGGAAGCGCTTGATATCAAGATGATGATTGTATCAGTGAAGCCTCAGTTTCTCTATCGACAAAGGAACTGGCGTATCTTGGGAGCGGCGCTTAGAAGCTGTTCTGTATCGCGTTTTCGCTGTGCGATGCAGATGACGGCACTGTTTCTTCTTGTTGTTTTGATGCTTGGCAGCAGCTATTTATTCCTGTGTCAAGAAATAAAACGCTCACTTGTTAGTGCGCCTACGTGGTTGTCCCGTGTCGCCGTCCTTGGTCCGTTGCTTTATTTGGCGCCTTCGTTGTAACCATGCATAACCAACTCGCCCACCAGCGCGTGCTCAGCTACTTTTCAAATATTATAACTAGACGAAAAGTGTCAATGAGAATATTGTAGAGCGACATGAATAACTCCCGATACAGCTTTCTGTTGCTCAATACGTGGTACATAAAAGTGTTTTTCCGAGCATTGAAGGAGCCTGCAAATGCACGCAAAACTGCCGTGCGACTGGCCGCTCGCGGCACTGCGCGTGCATTTGCGGGTTTCTTTCACGCTCGGAAAAACACTTTTATGTACCACGTATTGAGGAACAGAAAGCCGTATCGAGAGTTATTCATGTCGCTCTACAATATTCTCATTGACACTCTTTGTATAACTAGAATATTTGATAACTTGATTAATTAATTAAGACTATTTATCTAATTTCGTGGAATGAAAAAAAATTGAGTATCTCCGGGTGACGGCGAACAACATTACTTTAGTTCTGTCCAGGTACGTGGCATTCCCATATTTTTAAACTCTGACTAATGTTAGCTGGGATACCCTGTATATTTCACGCGTTTTACTGAATAAAAATTTCTGGAAGCTAACGCTCTCTGTTACCCTTTCTGCCTGTTTGTCGTGTGTTTTGCGTACTGTACAGTGAACTCATGAGCTTGTGTACGAGAGCCAGTGTCACAGCAGACAGCCAAGATGAACAATATTGCCTATAATCATGGTACTAGAGTAGATAAATTAATAGTTAGTGTGACACGCAGCCCACGTCTCGGAGGCTTAGACAGTGGGCGTTATTCTAGGAGGTAACAGCAAATAACAAGCGTGCGAAAGAACAATTGGCATCCGCCACCTATTGTACATCACGAAACGGAACTTCCTTATCAGCAAAACTGAGAAGAATAATACGTCGGCATGTAGTCTGATGCAGTTCATCAGAGTGGATATCACATCGTGGTCGTGCCAAACGGGAAAGATATCATAAACTGATGAAAGCATGACGAAAGGGAGGCGGTGATATAGTCTGTGGGGTCTCGCGCGTGCTCTTGGGGCAAACGAGCGACAACCCAGTAGTGCAAACAATCACGAGGGCATTTATTGCGACTTTTATCATGCAACAATCTAGCCAGCCGAATCTAGCCGCCCATCGAACATGCCGATGGGCGCGTGACATGAATGTTATTCCCGGTATAAGTGACTATGACGTTGTTGCTAGATTGGCTATTGCTTCTCCGCCCTGAAAAATTATTGAGTCCATAACAATTTACCTTTATCACTAAGAAAACTGCGCAGAAATTTCAAAACAGCTGGATGACCACTATTTATATTTCGAATGTTTAGTTCGTTCTCTAAATGTTATTGTTCTATGGTTGATCTTTAAGAACCGTATACTGACACTCACCCAATGTTGCGTCCCTTGTGTTCGAAGTAACGAAGCAAAACGAAAAGGAAAGCCATAAATCAACGGTGACCTAATTCTTTTTATCTGTCGACACAAAAGAACGTATTCAGAACATTGCAAAAGAAAAACGTTATCACCTCAACAAATTATAGAATCTGACGGCTCTGTACAAAACTGAATTAGTTGAGTGTACGACCGCTATTTTCAAATCTTAGCCTCTTATTTCAAAAATCATAAAAAGATGAAATGTTGAAAGTTCTTTAAGAGGCGCAGTACAGACTGTTCTGGCCCTCCAGATTTAAAACATAACGCTAGGATAATTACCGATGACGAAGAAAACGTTGGCGTGTTTAATGATTTCTTCCGATCGGTACTTAGTGCGAGGAATCCGTGCTCGTTTCAACCATCGTCAGAGAAATACATAGCAATGGAGCCAGTGGTGATTTCCATGGAAGCTATATTCTTGATAACATCGATGAAGATGAATGTAAAGCCACGGGACAGGATGATGTATCTGCTAAAACTTGGAAAAGGTGCTCTCGAAACGTAGCTCAATAGATTTTTGTAATATACAAGTCTCTCAGTGACGGGGCCAGCTACCGATGACTGGAAGCTAGCGTAGGTAGTACTAGTTTTTAAATAAACGTACCAAAGCAGATGTGAATAATTATAGACCTATATATCTCATGCACAGTGTTGTAAGACTTTCGAGCACATTATCTACACAGCCTTAATTAAACAAATTACGTTAATAGGATCTGTAAATAATGAAGAGCATGGATTTCGAAAAGGTTTTTCCTCTACAATTTAGCGTCTCGAATTCTACCATGATATTGTCTCCTGTCGAGATTGTAGAGGAAAGATCGAACGTCTATTTTTAGACTTTCAAAAGGCTTTCGACGCTGTCTCCCGTTACTTGCTAATACGGAAACTTCTGTACATTAATATTGATAACTCAGTTAAAATATAGATAATGGAATACTTAATATCATGGAAACCGCAAGTTGTCCTAAATGGAAATTGTTCGTCGTGCGGTGATGGAACATCTGGGGTTTAACAGGGATCCGTACTGCGACCTCCGCTGTTCCTTACATCTATTAATCATATTTCTAATGAAATCAAGTCAACGGTACATCTGTTCGCTCATGATTGTGCATTGTTTTGTAATGTGGCCAGATAGACGGGCTGCGTACAGCTGCAGGAAGATCTCCATCGTATTGAAGTCCGGTGCAGTTCCAACACAATTGATTTCAACATTAATAAGTGCGTGCATGTAAGCTTCGCCAGAAACGTTCACAAACTGCAGTATCGTTGTAATCTAGACAATCAAGTTGCTCGTCAGGAATCTTCGTAAAAGTATCTCGGAGTGATTTTATCTGAGGATGGATCATGGTCCGAGCATATTGACAGTATTGTGCGCAAGTCCGGAGCTTCGCTTGGTTTCCTTCAGAGGAATCTCAAGCACGTGAGAAGCCATGTTAAAAAGGCTGCATACAAAGCCTACGTAATCCATTACTTGAGCACGCCTGCCCTGTGTGTGATCCGTCCCATTCTGTGCGAATTAAAGCGTTGGAATGCATACAGTACAGCGCTGCAAGGTATGTCCTGGGGACGTACAATTGGTTCGATAGTGCAACGGATATGAAAAGAACTCTAGGATGGGCTCCGTTCACCGAACCCCGCAAACACCTTCGTTTGAAACCTTTTTACGCAACATACAATAGTCAAGCTGTAATCATGGCCTCGTCATATTTACCTCCTCCGTATTACTTATCCACCAGAAAAGACCATGTGTTTAAAGTTCAAGAGTACATTCGCAGCACAAGGGCGCTATAACGTAAAACTATTCCAAACTTTTTCTATTTCAATTCTGCAATCAGCCCACCGCGATTGGTCAAAAACTTTTTTGGACCACCCCCACTTCACCTGTCTGTCACGCGACGTTACGAAAACCGCGATAGCTCCTTATATGATATGACGTGTACACACTGATTATGGATAATTTGACCGAACAAAACAAAAATAGTCATTTCTGATTCGACGCCTTTTTGACATTAGCCCTCGCCTATTGGTCAAAAGTTTTCGTACTGCACTCACTTCACCTATCTCTCACGCGACGTTACAAAACCGCAAAAACTTATCGCGTCAAAGTGACGCGTACGCGTTAAAGATGCATTAATATGCCGAACAAAACTGCATTTTCTTCTGAATAGCCGCAGGCTGCCCCGTTCCGAAAGGAATAAAAGATGGCTGCCTCCGATCTTTCCGGCACTATCTACTTGCCCCTGCCTGAGAGCATGGTTTATATGCGTGTAATAAAACATTTTGCGTGGCCGCGTAACGTTTTCGAGAACTTTCGGCACGTTTACGACCTCGTTCTGCCAACTCTTCTTTGCTGAGGATCCGTTTTAGCATCATTTTTAAGCTTCCGTTGCATGCCGCCGCGATTATCGACCAGCCACCGCATGCTAAGTAAGAGAAAGCGGACCAATCGCAGACGCCGGCACCACCCTCTTCATCCGGTTATCGACATTCAGTCCAGCGGCTGCGCCCCATCGAATCCCTCTCCACTTGAGCATGATCCTCGCCTCTTGTGAGCCAATAAGTTAAGACAAGCCGCTCAGTGCAGGCAATGTCATTCGTTTTTCAAGGAAACAAAAGTGACCTCCTATGAACGAAGGGAGCATTTTATTGGTTTGTTCAGACAACCCTGCAGGTGACCGCCCGATACTTGCGTAGGCGGTTACGCAAATTTGACGTCAGGAGATTGGAATAAAGACATATTGGAATAGTCTTACGTTTAAATTTTCTTTCTTTCCGCTAACCATATCGGAGTGGAATTTGTTATGATGTTGTGGGCCAAAACTCTGTTGATTTGTTTTTCACTATGTTATGACCCTCGCAATAATGCTGTTGACGATAGGAGACTATCCGGAGGAATGGAAGATAGCTAACACCATCCTCATACCAAAACCGGGCAAACCACTCCATCTGGATAACCTACGTCCAATATCGCTTACATCGTGCATAGGTAAAGCTATGGAACACGTTATTCTTAATAGACTCACTAGACTCACTAGAGTAATAGAGTCGGAGCTTTTGGTCCTAAAACATCGACGCAGGGGTCGAAGACCCAGGGGCTACGTCCCCGGGGAGGAACCCAAGATTATGTTACGCTGTCACGACGGATCCGCGATCAGGCAGGTGGAAAATATTAAAGTTTTAGGCTTCCACATAGCAGCGGGAGGTACCAACATGAATGCCATTCAACACATTTCAAACAAGACGGACCAAGTCATCAGATTACTAAGGAGAATAAGCAACAGACACAGAGGCCTGGGTGAGGACAGCGCTCTAAGGCTAGTGCACGCCTTCGCTCTATGTCACTTCACCTACGTGGCAGGTCTATTTAAATGGTCGCAGGCCGAGCTGAACAAGCTAAACACTCTGATCAGAAAGTTAGTGAAGGCTACCCTAGGTATACCCATCAGCACCTCGAACGTGAAGCTCATGAACCTAGGCGTGCACAATACGATAGAAGAGATGGCGGAAGCGCAACAGATGGCGCAGCAGGAAAGACTGACGAAAACGCGAGCGGGCAGGCTTATACTCAAAGCGATAGGGACAGACGCAAATAGATCGATGAACCCGAAGGAATCCGAGGTAGAATTGAGCGGGCAACTTAGAGACGCGATCAGAACCACCCCCCTCCCGAGAAATATGCACCCGGAACACAACGTTAGCAGGAGAAAAGCGAGAGCGAAAGCTTTGTTGAAAGAAATTGAACAGCTAGGACAACAGGCGGCCCTTGTAGACGCTGCCTGGGTCCAAGGCAAAGAGGCCTACACCGCCGTGGTGGTCGACAGCCGGGGCGAGGTACGGGACGCCGTCACCATCTTCACTAAGGATTCCACGGTGGCGGAGCAAGCCGCGATTGCTCTAGCCATCAGGAACCGTAAATGGTCTTTCATCTATAGCGATTCCAAAGCAGCAATTAAGAGCTTTGACAAAGGCTATGTAGCTGGGACTGCGGCTAAAATTATCGACAAGGTCGAAACTATCAAAACAGAAATCCGATGGTTTCCTGCACATATGGGACAAGTGGACGAGACTCGGCCCAACCTCAACGAGGTGACGAACGACCTGGCACGAGGACTTGCTTGCCGTGCCGGTCAGAACCGAACCGACGCCCACTACCATTCCGGGGAACATAAAGATCAGTTACTAACTTACAACGACATCACTAAATATTACTACTTGGGGCGTAGGCAATTCCCTCTGCCACACGTAAAATTGAACAGGGCTCAGGCAGTGACGCTACGTTTACTGCAAACCGGGACGTACCCCACTCCGTATTTCATAAATAAAATTCACCCCGAAAGAGAAATTAGGAAAGAATGTAACGTGTGCGATGGCATCATTGACATCAGACACATGCTGGCGGGCTGTCCCGCGACTCTCGCCGACCCCGAAGAAAAATGGCTTTACTGGCACAAGTTGATAACAAGCTCTTCATATCAAGATCAGCTACGGGCTGTCCAGAGGGTCCATGATGACGCCATAAGGCTCGGCCTGGAGGTGCCGACGTGGACGCGGCCCGCCTCGGTCTGAAAATACCGGGCTTCAGGACACTAATAAAGTTTTGTGAATGAATGAATAGGAGATTTGTTTGTTTGAATAAAGAATTCGAGGAAGTCCGACTCACCGCGACTGTATAGCGAGGGAATATAGTCGCTACCATGATACACACCAACGCCTAATCGTTCGCGCGTACGGCCGCGCGAACTGTGGCGCGTTCGAACGATCTAGTTCGTCCATCCCAGTGCCCAGCTCCGAAGCCTATCTTGGGATGGTCCCGCGAAGCGTTTGGCGCACATGCGAAACGTCAGCGCAGCTCGCCGATCTGAACCCAAAGAGGAACAGGGGTACTCCTCAAAGAGGTACTCCCTTTTGCGCCCGAGTAACCCAGTCGTTAAGTGGTGTTAGCAGTGCAACGCTCGCGCCATCTCTCGTACTAGTCCGCAACCACTCCAAGTGCCACCGGCACTTAGCTACGCAGAGAAGCCAGATGACAGGAGGCGTGACAGCCATGCGGAGAAAGCAACATCAGGGGACGCGCGAGAGTCAGGCATCCCCATAAGTTATGCCATGAATGTAGATAAACGACCCATCGTGGTGTACCGCAAGGCGGAGTACTTAGCCCTACCCTGTTCAACGTGGTGCTCATTAATCTCGCCGATTGATTACCGCAAGCCGTACAGCTCTCCGTATATGCAGAAGATATTTTCATGTGGGCTTCAGGAGTAACACGTGTACAAGTCCGCGCACAACTTCAGGAGGCTTCAACGGCCGTTTTTTTTTTTTTGCTCGCAAAGGGATGGCCCCGTATGTTTTGCGGATTAATGGCCAAAATGTACTAAACATACGAACGCACCGATTTCTTGGCGTAATCACTGATAGAGACTTGTCTTGGAGATCTCACGTCTTGCAGATGACAAAACGTTTGGCCGCCATTGTGGACCTTCTCGCGTTTTTCGGCGGGAAGTCCTGGGGCACTTCAGTGCCATCAATGTTGCAATTATACAAGGCACTATTTTTGGGCTTCCTGCGGTACAGCTTACCTGTGCTAGAAAACACTCGCACTACAAATATTCGCACACTACAGAGTGTGCAAGCCAAAGCAATCAGAACTTGTCTTGGTCTCCCAAAAAATATATCATCGATTGCGAGAGTGCCCATTGCCAGAGGTTATCCTATGGCAGTCTACATTGATACAGATGTTCTGAGAGCACACATCCGACATCTGACTCGGGTTCCCTCCCACCATCTCGCTTGCTTGCCAGCGAAGAGGCCACATTCAACATTTGCCAAAACTATTCTTAGACATCAGTCCTACTTGCCAACAAAATTCACGCCTGCTGCACGATTATCAGCCGCATTGTGGTGTCTGCACTAGCTGCAAGTATAATTTTCTACAATTCCGGGCATCAAAAAGATAGCTGGAGCACCGTTGAAAGCTTTGAAGCAAGCCACTTTGGAACACATTTACAACGTCCACAGATTGTGGCAACATTTCTACACAGATAGTTCTGTAAAACTCCACAGCTCTGCTGCTGCAGTCATCATCCCAGTACAATCTGAAGAAATCAAGTTAAAAACTTCAAGTGTGACCACATCGACAGGTGTAAATATTGGGACACTCTGTGCTGTACTCGATTACATTAATCAGGAACCACCGCAACGACGAACAGTCTTTAGTGATTCAAAAGCTTCGTGCGATGTCAGCAGCGGCGAAGATCACATCGATCATTTATTGTGCTGCTGTAATCAATTTCAGTATTTCAGTCGAAAAGACAAACATTAGCTATCGCATTGCGACGACTGGACGATCGGCCATTTTCCGTGCAAGTGCTACTTGAAGACCGCCCCATCGCTCGTCAGCCCACAAAGCTGGGAAGACAGCTTTGTGGCCGACGAGCTATGGGTATCCGTGAGGGCGACTGGCCCATGTGAACGCCTTTGACTTGCTGAGGCCATCCGCGTGCGTGCGCGAGCTCATCGCGTATTTCCTCTCAACCAGACGCATTTCGGATTAACATCCCTGCCGTCTCTCTTTCTTTCCTCCTTCTCCTCCTCCTCATCCTCCTCCAAGGCAGCCAATCAGTGCATACAAAGCCCAATGCGCCACAGACCCAATGAACAACTGTTCTCAGACATCTGACGGATATATCAGGGCAGCCATGACAAGAGACAGAACATAATCTTTCAATCGCATCCAGAACATTGTAACATCAGCGATAATGACCACGCCTACGAAGCCGCCCGACCTAGACATTAAAGTGGTCAATGTGTCTTGATTCCGCTTTCCCGAACAGACGCTGCGGCTGGGCTGCGATTTACGTGCCGTGAATGTACTTTGCCCCTGTGGGACTCTAATGTTTTCACCATGTGCCGTTCGCGTTCGTTGTCTCCACATATACAGATGGATTTACCGCCTGGGTTACCACGACGTGAACAAACCATGCTGTACTATCTGTGGCTATTGGGGTAACATTTACAAACTCTTATGCCTTCCTTATTAGAACGGCCAACAGCCCCACATGCGACACATGCAGCTGTGAAGAGACGCACGCACACATTACTGTGTCTGCCCGCGCTATAGTGCCGAGAGGCAAGTGATGTGCAGAGTGCTGGACCAATTGGACAATTGTCCGCTATCAGAACTAAAGGTACTTGGCCACTGCTCCTAAAGAACACCCGCGTAGATGTTCTTAGTTGCGTTACTAAGATTCCTGCGCTCTACGGGACTTCACGATAGACTTTAAGAACACCGCCCGCTACCGCTCTATGGTGTACGCGGTTTGTTTGTGCTCGTCTTTTTCTCGGTCTCTCCCTTCCACTCTCTTTCTCTTTTTATCACCCTACTCCTTCCCCCCGTGCAGGGTCGCCAACTGGAACTACCTCTGGTTGACCTCCCTGTCTTCATATGCATTCTTTCTTTCTCTCTAGATAGACACCGGAAAGAAAAAAAACCTGGTTGTCTGTTTTAATGGAAACGTACGTTAAAAATCGTGACAGTACTCATCTTATGATTACTGTCGACAGTAATTGCAATTAGCGTTGAGCAATGTAGCGACACGCCATATTCCTGAAGTCACATTTATTTAATATCTTTTGTGGTAATTCTGAGACTTCGGTTGCTACGGCTATGTGTGACACGTTCCGGGGTGGCACTAGCTTGTGGAGATCGCCCATGAGCATGGCGGCATGACGACGACTGTACGACGCCATCATAGTGAGGACGATGGAAAGACAAAAGGCGGTATTACGAGGACGGCATAACGACAATGAGACGACGATTCTTAAGTGATGACAATGGAATAAAGCCGAAAGCTGACGACTACGTACGACATGAGGACAATGGGATGACGACAAGTGTATGACGACGACGGTGCAACGGCAACCGGATGATGAAGATACAATGACGACGATGGCACGACTACGATGGCGTGATGACTGCGGGTGGTAACACATGCATGATAGCGACTGTCTGACGACGACACGATGACGTCAATGGCTTGGCAACTGCGGCATAATCACGATTCAATGACGACAGCAACATTACGATAGAATGACGAAGAAGTAATGGCGTTATTCGATCGACAAAGGCGGTGAGGCGAAGACGGCATAACAACACAGGGATGACATTACTGACGTGATGATGATGACGGCGTGACGACGACGGCATGATGAGAGTCTTATGACGAAGGTTAAATGACGACAATGGAGTGACGCGACGACATCGCGACGGCGGTATGACAACGTATACATGACGACGATGGCATGACAGTGGTATGACGGCGAGTGTGTGACGACAAAAGCGGGAGGACGACCGCATCGACAAGACTGTATGACTAAAACGGCGTGACGACGACGGCACGACGAGAGTCGGATGACGAAGAACGACCACGACGGCGGTATAACAACGACTGAATGACGACTCCATGACGATGGCGTGACGACGACGGAATGACGAGAGCCGGTTGACAAAGCCGGAATGACGACGATGCAACGACCACGATGGCATATACCTATTGGCCCAAGGTTTTGGACAAATTTGGTCACTAGGTCGGCATAAAAGGCGTGACGACGACGGCATAATGAGAGTCAGATCTCGAAGGTGGAATGACGAAAACGGAACGACCACGACGGCATCCTGACCACAAGCTTATACCTAGTGGCCCAAGCTCAGATAGATAGATAGATAGATAGATAGATAGATAGATAGATAGATAGATAGATAGATAGATAGATAGATAGATAGATAGATAGATAGATAGATAGACAGACAGACAGACAGACAGACAGACAGACAGACAGACAGACAGACAGACAGATAGATAGATAGATAGATAGATAGATAGATAGATAGATAGATAGATAGATAGATAGATAGATAGATAGATAGATAGATAGACAGACAGACAGACAGACAGACAGACAGACAGACAGACAGACAGATAGATAGATAGATAGATAGATAGATAGATAGATAGATAGATAGATAGATAGATAGATAGATAGATAGATAGATAGATAGATAGATAGATAGATAGATAGATAGATAGATTCCGTTCGTTGTGGTCTCCACCGCATCAACCTTGTGTGACTAAGGGGCCTAACAGAGCTGATGATACCACATCCGTACAGCGTCAGCGCAAACTCCAGCATGGCGGTGAAAGAAAGGAGTTGACCCATCATCATGGTGTATCCATTATCAAGCTCTTGGTGACATTGAGCATTATATAGTAAAGTGTCCTGAATTTTAAGCAGAACGTAAGATATTAGTAGATGAACTGAAGCGCAAGACGGCAAAAGATTGAAATGCAAGTGATATTTTGTTCCCGCGAGGACATTGAATATTTTAGAGGGGTGCTTCGGTTCCTCCTAAAATTCCTCCATGGTACAAGGTTGAAAAGTAAGTGAATGGTGAGCCGCGTAACTCGTCGTAGTCAACTTGCTTTTGGTACCTGGTGTTGTTAGCTGGACTGCGAAGTGTTTCAGACCATACGTATCACGTTTGATAGGTGGCGCTCAGACGGAGCAATTGCAGACAACTTTTGCAAGTCTCCACCTGCACCAAGAAACATCCCTCATCCTTGGTTATACTATGTTTATTATATTGCGATTAGGTTACATTACGTTACAGCGTGATTCTCTGCGCAAGCAATGTTCACCTCTTCAATCTACCCAGCCGATGTGACAGAGTTACGCTGTCTACTTAAAAAAAATATTGTCTCTTTCCGCCAAATTTGAAAGCGTCTCTTTCCAAATAAATCTGGAAGCGCTCTGCAATTGCGCCCAATGTGGGCAACCTCTGCAGAAGCCGTATCAGAATGTGTGGGTCCGCTGTAAACGACTGTCATATCTGGAACAACTGCTTAATGCCATGAAATTCGACATCTACCGTAGAATAACCCTACTAATTACCGTCCGATCTCTCTAACCAGTGTCCCATCTAAGCTCCTTGAGCGCATTATAGCATCTAACCTAATGGATTACCTAGAATCAATCAATTTTTTTTTACCCTTTACAACACGGTTTTCGTAAATATCTGTCTTGCGAAACTCAACTTGCCGAATTTACCCACGACCTACTACTACGCATGGACGATCACCTTCAAATAGATGCAATTTTCCTAGATTTTTCAAAGGCCTTTGACCGCGTGTCTCACAACCATCTCCTTGCAAAATTATCCTCGCTCGGTATCCGCCCTGAGATTATCAAATGGATTGAAAATTTTTTAACAGGACTCGTTCAGTTTACGTATGCTAACAACTTTCAGTCACCCCTTGCTAGAGTAACTTCCGGGGTTCTCCAAGGCGCAGGTTTATCTCCTCTGTTGTCTTTGATTTACATAAATGACCTTCCTACTAACATATCAACGAAGCTGCGGCTTTTTGCAGACGATTACGTTCTTTATAACCCCCTTCATACGTCTAACGACACAATCGCCCTACAACACGACCTTGACACTACGCCTCTTGGTGCGAAAAATGGCACATGCCTCTTAACCTCACTGAATGCAAGGTAATATCCTTCACGCGCAAACACACCACCGTACACCACACTTATCGCATTAACTCTGTTCCTATTGACCACACGTGTACTTACATATATCTAGGAGTTGATATGACGCCATCACTTTCATGGGTGAAACATATTCAAACAATTCGCTGCGAAGCTTCACGCACACTAGGATACTTACGACGTAACTTAAAATCCGCATCGTCTGAAATAAAAAAAACTAGCATATTTAACGTATGTGCGACCCAAACTTGAGTACGCATCATCCATCTGGCATCCCTCACAAGCTTATCTCGCCGATGACTTAGAAGCTGTACAAAACCGCGCTGCTCGCTTCATTACGTCACAATATTCAAGACATATCAGCGTAACCATCTTAAAACAAACTTTGTCTCTTCCATTGCTTGCTTCACGGCGCGTAACTTCTCGTCTTTGCCTTCTTCACACTTCCTTTTACTTCACCCAATCAGGACACGCCCTCTTAAAACGCCTGTTCAGAACATCATCCCGTTTATCTCATACTCGCCCCTTGGCGGCGATAAAGTGCCAGACGACGGCGATGCATGAGCAGCTCATTCTTCCCCCATGCCGTAACACTTTGAAGCGCCCTCCCGGATGACATTGTTTCGTGCAGCGACCGCAAAGCATTTCGCGAAAAACTAAACGATTTTGATAATGCCAACATAACCTCATGAATACCACATCTATTTATTTATCGCCTCGTTGGTACTGTGTATATGTTACGTTTTCTTCTTTTTTGAAAATCTCTTTTTTTGTACCTATTACAACCAATGTGCACTTTATTGTGTAACTTTCTTATGAAGCTGTTCGACTTTGATGCACGCCCCCCCCCCCCTTATGTAATGCCTTCGGGCCCTTGAGGTTGAATAAATGAAATTAAATGAAATGAAATAAAATGAATAGCTGAATTGTACTTATCGCAACTCAAATTTGTGCGCACAGTTTTCCCTATACGGCAATACTCGCGCATTTATCTGCGCAATTTCTACTAAGCACTGCAAAGCTGTGGGCACCACGGTGGCTAAGTGTCGGCACGCACGATCAAGAGCTCGTGGCATACATGCCTAAACGTGTTTACCACGGAATAAGCTTGTATATGCGTAAATTGGGAAAGAAACGTCAGTAACACTCAATGATCCCCGAGCGCCTGTTGACACCACCAAGCGCGTCGCTCGGAGCCTGGCTCATGGAACCCTATACAGCGACGCGGGCGGAAGATACCGCTGGCCAAGATGTCTATCGCACTATAAATCGCGCGACAGGCGCAGTTTATTCTGCTCGAGGCAGAATCATCTCGGAGGAGTGAGTGTTTCTTCCGTGACCGCAAAAACCTGCTCGACATGCTACAATGGTGAGTCCGGTACCATTTCGGAATGTGATCCCAAAACAATACCGGGTGTGCAGATGCTCTTCATCGCAGCTCTCAAAAGGGTTTTTGTAGTATAAACCTATTATCAGCTTTGACACACTGCATATAGCTTAGGCCACAGCGCACATCATGAAGCTCAGTGATAATGCTAAGTGTCGGTCTTTAAGTTAGCGCTGTCAGTCAAATGCATCCAGCCTATTCGCATTTTAATAAATCCGAGGACACCTAAGCACTTCTTATGAGGCGAAAGCATTAATCTCCATTTGAACGCCGCTGAGTAGTCCCGAGTCCACGTGGCCAAGCGAGTGCGTTGAGACGCTTCGCCCTTACCTCTTAGATAGCACAAGGCGCGGTGCACTTGGATCCGTGTCGTCATGCTACCTTACCTGACTGCCATAGAATCTGGTGGGGGCGCTCCCAAGTAAGCCGCGGCGATTTTGACGTCCCCGCTTTCGTCACGCCCGGGTTGGCAATGGAAATTTCGGTCCAAGTGGCATGATGTCAGAAAGCAGAGCGCACAGGCCTTCTTTCTAGGAGGCGCGGGTTTAGTCCAGTAGGTAAGACACCCAGTTTCTGAGCGTGGGGTTCTAACCTTAAGACTCACTGCCGCCAACGTTTTCGTTTTCCTTTCCAATTTATTCCGTTTTTCATACAATAATTTCTTTATAGCGATTACCGGGGCGAAGTTAGAACGCAGACGAGAGCTTGCGCGGATAACACAGGCTTCTCAGAACGAGGGTTACGCGGCATCTCGGCGAAACCGAGATGCCACGTAATATAGATATATTATATAGATACTATATAATAGTATCTATATCATAATATAGATATATATATAGATACCGCGTGTTTCCTTTCGCCCGCTCTGATCCGTCAAGGAGAGCACGTGACGTGGCGTCGCAGCTCATGGAAATTTAGGTGCCGTTTCGTTGCTTCTCAATGAACCGTTTGATGCTTTCACATCAATAAACATTTCCCAAGAGCCGGACAGACCTCGGCAACCTGTGTAGCCCTCTATGAGGGTTCCAGTGGCGCGAACTATGAAACTGCTAGACAAGATCAGTACAACTAGCAATATAATCTCAGATGTTTACTTGATGGGGTGGATGGGTATGGCACGTTCTGAGCTCTTGAATAGCACTGCCGCGCCCGGCGCGTGCTAATCAGCGCGCAGGTAAGCGTTAGCGCACACGCATGGGAGGTGGCGGGTTCAAACACCTTGTGTGTGTGTGCACTCATCGCACAAGCCTTGCGTCGTAGATCCCGAAACGTGGCGGCTGTTTACGAGCACATCGCTGTCCTCCTGGGTCAGAGCGAAATTATCAAAGCCGAGCAGACCCTGTCGACGCCCTTTTATCCTGAACAGATTGTTGGTCTTCTTACCAGAGACAGGGAAGCCGCGGAGACACCGCAGCTATTTCGAGGAGTCTTCGGAGATTAGGACGGGGACATCCGAGGCATGAAGCAAGCCAGACCTCGAGAACCCTCGGTGTTATTGGTGCCCACGACCACAGGGAACAACACTGGTAATAAGATCGCCTCGGAAGTCAGTGGCGTGCTAGTCCTACATCTGCGGTGTTCTTCAAGAAAAAAGAAGTGGAAAGTGATTCAACTTTAGTGGACATCGAGAAAGACAAAGTGTTCCTGAGCGAGTTGACGGTGAGAATGAGATGCATGAACTGTGTATGAACTATGTATAAAGTGTGTATGAATGGGATATGTTGTAATTTATTGTGAGAGCCGCATTGGAAGCGACAAGGTTTGATCGAAATCAACTACAAATTAAATCGTCTTCCAAATGTTTGTGTTCAGTTAACCATATCATCATCAACATCGCCGTAGCCATCACATACACAGTGGCCGCAGTGGGTGACACCCAGTTTCATCACATGCCCAGTGACCCGCGCCTATGTGTCAACGCATGCGCAGTGGCCACAGTTTCCCATACCCAGTGGCACATACGCAGTGCCCCCGGGGATACTTATATTTAATATGACTGCGCCTTCTCTGCGACTGGCCCGCGAGAGAGGTTAGGAACACACATATCCCATGCGAGAAAGTGTGGATAACTTACCCTATTAAGAGATGGTGTTTGCTAGGAATAGGAAGCTAAAAGCCTTCCACAGCAAATGCCAATACTGTCGCACTCGACATAAACTTCAAAATTTTTGCACAGCAGAAAGGAATTCAACAGCACTCGGCGTTCCCCATGATCCTTCTCTCAAGGACTCACCGTGTCTAATGCACCATAGCTTCGGTGACATTGTGAGGACACGTGCATTCAGTAGTGAACGGTCGCAGGAACATAAAATATAACAGCCCATCTATCCTGTTTCTGGAAGCATATAACATCCTATAACATCCTATAACATCGTTAATTCACTCTTACTACTCTCGTTTGTGTCCTTCTCATGAAAACAAAACAACTAAATGCTATTGTGGTCTTCCTTTCGTTTCTTTTTTATGCCTTACTTCCTCTTGGTCACTAACTCCTTTTCATCAATGTTTTCGTTGATCTTATGGTCATCGACGTACATGCTGTGATTCTAACAAAAACTAGTGCGCGTTACAAGGGAGGCAGCATCGCGTTAAGAGATGCACATGTCGCATCAACAAGCGCAGCAATACGTTTATAGATAAAATCTGGTGTCGCAAGTAGGCTTGAGATATATTCTCTCATAACAAAGATGAAAGTTAATGTGGATACTGTCTTCGGTTAACGGCGATGGATCCGGGCTGTCCAACACATCTCAAGGACAGTCGGCCGTGGGACGAGTTTATGGCAGGCCGCTGGCAAGCTCATGGCCTAAGTGCCACAGCATTCAGCGCCAGAATGAGCAGTGATACTGGTTGCACGGATACGAGGCTTGCCCAGTGGTGCAGACATTTCCGTGCAATGCATTTCTTCGTTTTGTCGCCTAAAGGCTGGAAGCAAACGGTGTCGGGAGACAATTCACCAGCTCGTTTGAACGAACGAGGCAGGCAAGGCTGCACGAGACCTAAAAAGATCGTTTCGAACTTTCTTAATGCCGTGTGTAAGAATTTCCTGCCTAATACACATTACTGTCATAGATACACCACACTGAAGGCCCCCCGTGACAGAACAAAAAGTTAACAGGGCAGCCACATACAGTTCCATACATGGAAGCTGTTTGACCCAAACTACGTTTTTGCTGCATGTTCGGCGACATTCTGGCAATAAACCCACTGCAAAAGCAGTAATCGTCGACGAATGGAACCGCTGTTGGTGCTAGTTATTGGACACTATAACAAAACGCTTGCAGTTCCGCGTGCTTCATGCAGCTGGACGAAGACGAAAAAACGCGAATTTCAGAGGACTGCCGTCATTGCCCTTGCCCAGTAAAATATTGCTATATTTGCTCGACGAGAAACCTTATAAACAAGAAAGGCTTTGCCATTCCGTTCCGTGCACTGACGGCATTGCAGCAAGATCCAGCGTCGGATACACAGCCCTTCGAATGAAGTACTGTTCTTTATTCCAGCTGTAGCTTCAACGGCTATCACGGCCGTAGTAGGTCGCGGAAATGCTTTGCGTAATGAATGTTTCGTGAATACATTTGCCTGTGTTCACGGCAGAAATTTTTGCACTTCTCTCTAGGTAGCGTTTTATTCTCTTCTTCTTACTTGCTTTTTCAGGACACACGGACATTGCGTGGCGCATATATCAACAATATGGCACCTTCAACAGAAACTATGCCCCTGGTGCATCCCCCAAATATGGTCGCAGGATGTTTCAAACTCGGCTCCCTCTTCGGCCTCTGAAACAACAAGTTCTCTAGCTTCGGCGGCTCACTCACATTATACCATGCTATGCTAAGCACCGTCAGACATAGATTTCATCGTTCAGATGCGCGCTAATGGCGACGTAAACATTAACGGCGCCCTCTTTTTTCACAAACACAACACAACGGCGCCCTCTTTTTTCTTCTTTTTTTTTGCGCATACGTTGCAAGGCTTTAGTTCTTCCCTCGTGCGTTCTTGGTTCACGCGCGAAGGGCCCAGCCACTCGCGATACCTTAACACGTGAAATTCGAGGAACCGTGAGAGGGCGCCACGTGTGCCCTCCTCTCTAATGCATGGTTCGGCAATCAGGCGTCAGCGCTCCTGGAGTCCCCGTGGCCGCTAACCGCTTCGAGCAGAACACACCCAGTCGCCAGCATTCGTATGTGGACCATCGAAGCCTTCGATGTGAGCCAGAAGGACATCACCAGCACAAAGACGCACGCGCGCGAGCACAGACAAACACGCGTGGACATGTCAACCACGTGGTAGAAGCGGGAGCCAATCGGTAGGCCCCGCAGCCAGTGGACACGAAGTGGGTTAATCAACGATGTCAAGAACGCGTGGCATACAAGGGAGAGCAGACGCGGATACCATGTCACATCAATATTCGCACCTGTACGGAGAGAAGGACCGACATCGGCGGAAGCAAGAAAAAGAGAAACCAGACCCCCACAAACACGCTCAAGGACGGCGAAGTTCATGTATGAAACTAAAAAGCCATTTTCCCACCATTGGACTGCCGCGAGGCACCTGAACATTATACACAATTGAGTGCCCCTGGCTTCTTTAGGCCAGCTACTATCGGCCCACACATTCTT